>NC_046163.1:37826266-38126266 GCF_011064425.1 Rattus rattus | reverse complement strand
TAAAATAGTTGATGCTCAAAATGATTCCAATCAACTTCCAATTCATCAAGTACAAACAAGTGGAAACTCGCTAACAGAATTTTCTGCTTAATGGGACAGACAATTTTCTGAAGAACATTGGGATTACTTCTCTATGCATAATGGAAATTTATAAAAAGTAATTGTCTTGAGAAGAAAAACTTTCAGTTGCTAGGGACATTAACATGTGTGGATTCTGGCATTCCTTAGGAGTCATGCGAGAACAGAGATGACTAAGATTTTCATTTCCTTAAAAAGCTAACCTAGTACACTGAGAGAGATACACCACCTTCCAGCTTATCCCTAGAGGGCAAAGCACTGGAGGCATCTGTTGTTTCTAATGTAGACAGGACACTTGTCCAGCTGGGAAATGCTCTCCTGCTGCCCCTTGCTTTGGCATTTGGTTTCCAAGAGGGCCATCTCTACATGTATTCTGTAAGGACTGTTTTTATCTGCATTCCATATCACCTTTCCTCATTTTCAGGCTTTGTCTTTGGTGAACTTTTCCCTGGGATTCAGACTCTGAGATAAAAAATTTACATTCAGAAAGTTTACTGAGAACTATTGTTGATGTCAGTGTGTAGGGGACTAATAGAGCTGGTGTTATTCTGTAGGCATGGTGTTAAAATAGTGCCATAATTCTCTGAAAGCTGGGATCACCCTTCAGAGTTACCTCAATCCATTATTCAGTCTTATGAAAATGTTGCTTGCCATGGGTTTCCTGCCCCTCCCCATCACACACTAAGAAAGTGGCATGGCTCTGTGTGAGGAAGTCACCAAAATGGCAATTTCCAGAGGGACTTCACTTTGTTCTAAGTGCTGTAGTCATGAAAGAGGTGAGACGGGGATACACCACAGTTGCACTCACTACAGATGTGGTTCTGGCCCTTTCTGCTCCTCCTTTGAAGTCTCATGAACTCCTCTAATAGATTCTTCATAAACTTGGCCTTGTCTATAATGAGGAAATGATCTAGAAGGAAGTGAGCTGTTCATCTTGACTAGATCCTACCCTTTCCCACTGACTCATCATTTTTAAAGGTCTAACCATGAATTGTGGAAGCCTTGAAAGCAATCACACATAATGGTAGGTTGGTCTGACTCTTACAGAAAAGGCAGCATATAAATTTGCAGTGACTGTGGTCTTTATGGTACAGTAGAGGGCTAAAGAAGGACATAATCTTGATTCTGATCAATACCAAGATAAAGAGGAGCTGAGACAAGAGAGGAAAGCCTTCCCAAGTCCTATCATCTTTTGGAGGCACATTCTAAATCTGGAGACAATCTGGAAAACTCAATGGGTAGAGTTTAGTCACTAAATAAGCTCCCTTCCTCTATTAAATATAAACCTCAGGAAAGGAGCCTTTGCAATTTGGAATTAATTTCTTCTTTGTCAAATCTTCTGATTAGAATGGCTCACCTGGAGTCATGGATATTTGGTAATTTTTCACTTACAAATGCACATGGGGTTTGGTCAATATTAAAAGTAATTTTATTCTGAGCTTTGGTGGTCCTTTTGAAGTGACTTTTACTGGGGGGGGGGTAAGCTCTTGTTTCCAATACAACAACCAAACCGTCATGTCCTGAGAATATAGTCTTTAAAATCTCCCGTAGGAATAAAAACATGCTGAGTTTGTTGAGGACTCCAGAAAAACACGTCCTCATGCTGTATCAATACCATGTTTTTTCTGACCTATGCTATCCATTTTCCCCTCTGGAAAAGTGCCACAGAGGGATAAGCGGAAGCAGGGGTAGGAGAGAGCCAGGAATTAACCAGAAGCATTTAAAATTTTTAAGTTTGTGGCATAGTGTCAGGGTTTACGATCCAGTGACTACTACAAAGGCTGACTTATATGTTGAAACACTTGGCTTGAGTACATAGTGCATCCGTGCCCAGCAGGCAATCTGGAGATGGATTCTAGAACTCAAAGATCTCAGCTTTAGAGACATTCTATCCCAATCTCACTCTTCAGTAGCCAAAGATTGATGTTGAACTTGGGAGTACATATACAGTCAGTGAATAAAAGCTGTGTTTTCTCTCCAACTCCTCTCTCTCTCTCTCTCTCTCTCTCTCTCTCTCTCTCTCTGTGTGTGTGTGTCTGTCTGTCTGTCTGTCTGTCTGTCTGTCTTTCCCTCCCATTAACATCTACCTATATCTATTTGTCATAAACCTGTCTCAGTCTCCTCTCTGTCATGCTCTACATACCCATCTCTTCTCTCTTTCCTGTCATTACCATTCATTTCTTTACCTATTATTACCTAGCACTACCATATCTGTCTGTACATCTGCTGTATAGTCTATTTGCTTTGTTTCTTCTTTGTTCCAATGTTCTTTGTGACAAATTCTTTTGATATCCCTCGATTTTAAAGTGTCTTTAGATTTCAAAATTGTTTTTATAGTTCTGAAAGATCTTGGCTTCCTTCTGGAATTTAGCTGTAGCTTCTCATCCTTAAAAGAACCAATTTCAGTTAGTGTTGTGGAGTTTATGCTTGGTACTCAACCTATGTGTAGTCTACCAAGAACTTAAAAGTTGAAAGGCTCTGTGGAACCCAAACCTGGAGAATCAATTTACATTATCCAAGTCCATTTATAAAATCACATAGAATATTTTTGGCCTGTAAATTTTAGAAGAGTCTAATTCTCTGTATATTAAAGTATCACACACATACACACACACACACACCACACACACACACATATATATCTTATATATTATATATAGTTATATATAGTATAATTATATATATATGTATAAAATTTTAAAATTGTATTTCCCCTGATTTTGTTCCTATTGAACAAGCTGGATAAAGTATCTTTCTTTGGGGAAGTAAGAATGGTTGAACATGGAGTTATTAATGTTTGTAGGTATTATCTTGTCTGCTTTTATCTGATTTCATTCAGTCTACCTAGTATCTGAGATACAAGCAATGCCTCTATTGCTCAGCTGTGGGAAAGAGGAGTCCTACCTTCAGGCAGAAATAGATTGGCTTTTTTTACATTGCGAGAAAAGACATGTCTAAGAAGCAAACCCAGGATTTTGCTAAGCTCTGTCTCTCTGTCTCTATCTATCCATCCATCTATCGATCTATCTTTGCCTGTGTCTCGCTCTCTCTCTCTGTCTCTGTGTCTCTCTTACCTTTGTCTTTCTGTTTCTCCCTCCCTCCCTCCTCCTCTCCCTCCCTTCCTCCATCTCTATGTTCAAACAATGAGTCTTTGCTTCTCTTTACCTGAACACAGGTTGCTCATTTAATATATGTGGAGATTTAGACTGGTCTCTGCCATTGCAGTGAAATAGTTATGAGGTAAAATGTTTGCTCTTTGTGCTTCTAGTTTCTGCTGGGGATTATGCTCAGGTTTCATTTGAGAATTAAACTTGCCTATCTTTCCTGGGAGAAGTGCCCAAGATTCAGCAACCATACCTGATCAAATCTTGTCTCTCTGCTTTGTGTACCCAAACAGTATACCCCTTATAAGTCTCACCTGTGGTTTTCCTGCTCGATGTGTGGCCTGGAAGTCCCGCTCTAACCTCTCCCTACAAAGCATGACACAGAGGCACTGACACAGAACAGGCTAGAAGTTTCAGAGTGATTTGGTATTCAAGCTGCCACAGAACAGAAGTCTATGTTGTCAAGAGACACATAGTACGTTGGAAGGTTTGGATATGGACCCTCAGGACAGTGAAGCCCACACCTACCATAAATCCTACTTCTGCTACCTACTTTGGCATGCATTGAAGACTAAGCTGCCCTGTGTTTTGCTGCAGCCGGCTCGATCTTCAGTTCTGAGGCCTTCTCTTTGGACTCTTATTTCTGGCTCAGGAAAAGAGCTGTCTTCCAGGCTCAGGTCTCAGCTGTGGCACATGGAAAGGAAGGAGCTTTGGGGAGTTCCCAGGTGGCTTTGATGTAATTTTTTGCTGGGGTCAAGAGCTTTGAGCTAGACTTTGGATGTGTTTTATGTCTAGCCCTTGGCCATCCAGGGATAGAAGACTTCATTTTAGAAGCTGTAACCTATGGGCCTCAGTGTTTTTGAAGTTATGAAGGAATATTTATTACTTCAAAGAAGGGAAATGAAAAGAGTGGGGGAGACACTGTGTAAAGAGAGTGTGGCCGGACTTTCCCGCAAAGGTGGAAAGGACGAAGGGAGAGAGCTGTGTTGCCCTGACCACTGAAAATCGTAAAATAACCCTAATTAAGGCAGTAGTTCAAATGAGCACTATAAGCAGGCTCCCAGGACTCAGGAAATCCCAGTCTGTGGAAAAGAAAGAATTCTTGTTAAAATGGAAAACATGTTTTACTCTTTTAACCACTTCAGAGGAGGTTCCTCCCAATTAGATGAGCAATGCTCTATACCGGAATTACATCATGCTTAGAAGCCAAGAAAAAGCCACAATGGTCATCCCTGAAGACATATACAAGTAACATTATACATACTGAACATGTTACACACACACACACACACACACACACACACACACACACACACAAAACAATGACTAAGAAAAAAATGCTATTACAGAATCTGAATATATACATATTCATTAATATATATGCAGTTATATATATGCAATTAATGAAAAGAGAGACCTTGAATTTGAAAAATAGCCAGGAGTTGGAGGAATAAGAATAAGGGTGTTTGAACTGTCAGTCCAGACTTAATAATGCAATGCCCTTCAGATGCTGTGGGGATGAATGGCTCCCCAATTACAAAACTCTCACATTTGATGAGCCTGCTACCTGCCCCCGGGGATTTACAATAAATCTCCTTTTCTACAGGGAAAAAAAAAGAATAAGGGTGTTTGGAGGAAGAAAAGAAAAGGAGGAATTAGAACTCATGTAATTTGTAATATGATCTTAAAAATTAAAAGATAGAAGTTTTTTAAATGCACGCCAAACTTAGTAAGTTCTATATGAAAAGAATGAATGCCTACATAGCAGTGGGAAAACTTGGGCATCATTCTTATAGAAATTAGAAGTGAAAGGCTATTGTACCGTCTTGCAGTCTGTCACCTCAGAATATGACATTTATACAACTAAATTTTTCTTGCTTTAGTTCTGACTTGTTTTCAAGCAAGGATCAGGAATCTAACATTGAGACGCAAAGGAAACTACACAAGAAGTTTGTCAAGTTCTAAACTCAGAGGCAACAGATTCTATAATAGCATCTTTCTTAGTCACTGTTCTATTGCTGTAAGGTAATGCCATCTCCAAGGCAAATTGTTATAAAAGAAAGCATTTAATTGGGGTCTTGCTTACAGTTTTAGAAGCTTAGTCCATTGTCCTCATGGTACAGGTCATGGTGGTATGCAGGCAAGGTGCTGGAGAAATAGCTATGTCCTGATCTCCAGGCAGAGAGAGCACAGGTTGGCAGGCCAGAGGGAGGGAGAGATGGGGAAGGAGGAAGGGAAAGACAAGGGGAGTGGTGGGAGACAGAGAGGTGGGGAAGGAGGGAGGGAGAGAGAGGCAGGGGCAGGGACAGAGACTGGGGCTAGCATTCAAATGTATGAGCTTATTCAAACCAGCAAGCTTCTATCCCACACCATAGTTTGCCTGGTAAAGAAGAAGTTCTGAGAAAGGTATAGGGGACAGGGAAATGCAGAAGATAACTATGATACCTGGTCTCACCTTCAGACAGATCAGAAGAAAGTAGCTTGTTGATCATCTTGTCTACTCCCTCCCTTTAATGTAGAAGGGGTATTGAGTAATATAGAGAGAACCATTGTCTCTGCCAAGGCTCTCTGGAGAAATTTAAAAAGATAGCTCCAAGCCAGACATGATATATCAGGGCCTGCATTCCCAGTCCTTGAAGGGTAGAGGCAGGACAATCAGGAGTTCAAGATTGTCCTTGGGTAAATAGTAAATTTGAGCCCAACCTGGTCTACATGAGAAGTTGTCTCAAAAACAAACACATAAGCAAACAAGCACATAAGCAAACAAACAAACAAACACATAAGCAAACGAACAAATGCATAAGCAAACAAACAAAACCAAGTTGTAGTGAATAAGAGAGCAGCACCAGGCAGTTTGGGAACGGATGTGCCACAGCTACTGATGATCTTTTCATTTCATCAGACTCATCTTGATGCTTGGATCCTGCTGTGCTTACTCAGTGGTGTTTTCCATTGCAAAGAACCAAGTTCTTCACTTCAAAAAAGAACTACTCTAGAATTATAGAGAAGAGATAGGCACATACCTTGCTTATCTACAGAAACCAGTGGCTCATGCTGTGTGTGCTTACCCCTAGGTGTGTTTCAATAGGCCAGGAGTTGCGGTGGCAATTTTTATTTTCTTGGCATCTGATGGCCTGAACCCTGGGGAGCATCAGCAGGCAACAGTGACCCCTTATCTGATTGATGTCAGTGGAAACAACCACTCTCTTGGTGAGTAAAGAATTATTTCTTTAGAACCACTAGAGGGTGTTCCAATATATTGATATCTGAAAATGTTTGTGGTCTTGTGTATGTCACATAGCTATAGAAAGGATAAACATGTGCTACAAGGTCCTAAGAAAATGGCTTAGAATAGTATTCTTTACCTTATTGCTTTTCAGGAGCCTATGGACTGTCATGCCAACATAATCCACTGGTTATCAATGTGAGTCACCATGCGAATGTCAACCCCCAACATACCTCCGCCATGCTGCTGAATTTTTCATCCCCACTGGTGGGCATCTCGGCAGTGGCACTAAGGACATCCTCCCAGACTATTTCTTCATCTCTCAGTAACTGCATCCCAGAGCAAAATCATCAGGGACAGAGGTACAGAACTAGCTTTCCCCTTTTACTTCTACTTCCATTGTGACTATAATGTTCTGTTATTATTTGAGCTCATCGTGATATACAGTGGTGGCTTAATCATTAACCAAAGGGATGGATTTAAGAACAATCAGAAAGTCCTGAGAATCGGACAAAAAATAACTTATAGAAGTCAAACTTGGACTCTTCAGATATTCTTTTCTTTCTTTAGTTGAGTATAATATTTTTTATGAATATTTAACATCTTTACAAGGACTTAACATGTTTTTTACATATAAACTCACTGATTTTAAACCGACATTGTTATTTAAACTGCCAAAAGTTTTGTGCCAAAAACTCAATGTTCTCTAAGCAGTCTATATTTATTTACTTGTTCCCACCTGGACAGTATATACAGCAAAGTATTCACTAAGGCATTCACATGATCACAGGACCACATATGGTCATTGGGAATGTGTGAGCTACATGTGCCTTTCTGAGGACATTCATGATTGTCATCTACTAGACAGATGAGGATCCCTGGCTTCTGAGCTGCAGCTAGAAGATGGGTTATACTTTAAAGTATTTCTGGGCCTACTTTTGGAGGTAGGGAACCCTTTAAATTAAACAGTCTGTACTGCAGGTGGGATAGAATGATTCTTTCGGGGACCTAATAGATCAATGGAACCAAAGAGTAACAGAAACATTTCCTCAGAGAGCAAGGTAAGACCACCTGCTAGGTGACCCAGAACCTAATCCCAAAAGCTAGGGTTGTAAGCCATGTTCCATCACATACCACAGTGCCACCACATCCATCCCAGGTGTACTAGAAACCTCAGAGAGTGACACAGAGTGGATAATACTAGTAGAATACACTGGTTTTCTACAGAGCTGTAGAAAACCATACCAAAATGTAGTGATTCTACATCTTGATATGACATGGCTTCCGAAGGTGATAAATCTAGAGTAGGCTCTCTTATGAGGGTGTGAGTGACCTGTTGTGTTGGCCAAGGTGACTCAAAGGAAGTTGGAGAATTCACTTCAAAGTCTGCCATTGTGACAAGTGGTAGCCTCAGGTAAGCTATACCCAATAGATATGAGCAGTGGACAATCACATGTAAGTATGACTCAGCTTGATTCGTGTAAGACTCTCCATAAACTGAGTGCATTAGACATGGTAGCTAATGACCCAAGTGGGAACAAAAGCCCAAGGATGACAGATACTTGAGACAGTTCCCAAATGGGCAGCCACAGTCATTTTTGTAACCTAACGGGAGGAATGGCAGCTCACTACTTCTGAAATGTTTGATGAATCAAAGAGTCTACCCGTGATCTTGTATAGACCCCTGGGAAAATCTGAGAGGCCATCTATTATATGAAGTGACGGTGACTTGTGTTAACTGAGCAGTTACTAGAGGCCAGATATCATGCTAAGTGTCAGAAAGCAGAACAGCATGACAGTGTGGATATTAGGAATTTTCTCACTAGCTCATTCATCCCTGGTTTTTATACCTTCTTAGAAGATACCTTTAAACATTCACATAAATGTATACTATTAAAATATCATAGTCTTTCATAATTAGCACCTCCCCTTCAAATATTTTCAAGTTATTTTCCATATCGCCTCTCTGTCTGGCCTTAAGCCACAAAGAATTTCTTTTAGGTCCTTGGGTCATGTGTTCTCAATGAGTCTGTGCACATAATGTTCCTAGTCTTCTGAGTGTTATCCAGCCCTTGTCATTTCAAACTGCATCATTAGGACTCCCATCCTGTGAAGCTGTGTCAAACTTCTTCATTGTTTTCTGAGGTCAATTGTACCAAAGTGACCACCACATTGTGTGGCAATCATTTCTTTACTGCGGGTTCATTAGCATTGAATTCCGGGCTCCCTGTAGTGGGAATTCTTTTCAGTATTTGATAGTGTCTAGCAGAGAACCTGACACATAGTAGGTATGAGAAATTTAGGTTGCATGGCAGTTGTATGGAGCAGAACTGAACAAGAAAAACAACAAAGAAAAGCAGAAATCCCAGCCTCTATAAACATCAAGGATCAGAATTGCCCTCTGCAACATAGCTGCAAAAGTTCAAGAAGGAAGCTAATTAATTGTGATTCCCTGCTGCTGGTTCTTCATGTATTTTCATGTGGCACTGTGAGAAAAACAAGTTTTATATGCGTGCATGCAAGCCAGTGGAAATAGGATATGATTCTCCAGTTTACACTGAGTACATCTGGAATGCATAAACATTTCCAAACCACATGTGACTGACAGGAGCCATGAAAATTGGCTTTTGCCTTCGCAGCCAGCAGATCAGTACAATATAGTACATTTTTATACACAGGGCACATAAAGAGTCTCATGTATTTTCCCATGAATATATTTCAAATGTGAGTTCTTATGCATTTACAAATAGAAGTCTTTGGTGACAGTATTGCATCAATCATTGTTGTATGCGTGGATACCCTATAAAATGAAACCCTCAAATTCTATGTATTGTAAAAAAAAAGGATTTCTGGCTACTTCCTTCTTATGCCTTATAACTCAAATTCCATTAATATTGAGGTGGATAATGGAGAGTTGGCATATGCCTGACAATATAAGATATGTTATTCATTTTGTATTTAACTATTAATGAACCTAAACTTGTCTCTCCTATAATAGTGTAACTTTTTTTCAACTTGATTGATGCATAGACTCTCAGTTGAAATTAAAAAATCCTAGGTCTCACTTAATGGCAACATTTAATATTTTTTTCTTTATTCAAAGTAATTTTTCCCTGTATCCCACTGAAATCCTAACAATACAGCTTTAAAAAAAATACACGAAATGCTGATAAAGAAGAAAACCCAAATTTTGTCCAGAGAGTCTGGTTGTTAGAAGTGTGGTGGATCCAAATTAAGAAACAATTTGAAGGCAAGTCACATGCATGTTACAGTCTTAAAGAATCAACAAGAGGGTGGATGTGGAATGGGTTTACCTGGTATAGAACTGGCCTAGCATCAGTGAGTCCACATTTTAGTCCTAGCACTGTATATAAAGGACATGCTAACATGAACCTGTGAGCCCAACTATGGGAATGTAGATGCAGAAGGGTCATTGATAATCAATATCACTGCCAGCTATACAGTAAGTAAGTTCAAGGTCACCATGGGCTATGTGAGGATCTCTCTCTCTCTCTCTCTCTCTCTCTCTCTCTCTCTCTCTCTCTCTCTTTCAATTTACAGCATATGGACCACTTTGGACATTTTTTCTAGCTGAGTAGTATTGTTTATTTAGAGAAGAGAACAAAGCTGGAAAAAGACTCATAAGATTTTAAGGGTAAAATATGGCATCAATACAGTGAAGGATTAAAGTGTTGGGAATGGTTTAGACAATACTATGTTTTAGGATAAAAAGAAGGAAGAAAGGAAAGACAAAAGAAAGGAAGATCCAAGGGAATGGAGAGGGAGCACTTGTTGGCTTTGATGTCTCTTAGTCGCGTTCACCTTATGATGGCTACTCAGTTTCTGACACTTCCAACTTACTCTACTGATCAGTAACCCATACATCTCGAAGATCAGCTATAGTCCCCTTTGTTTGGGCCATGAACAGTCAATAAGTACTCAGACCATTCTTGTCCTCACACTCTTTCCATCTCTTTTTACTTTAGAGAAGAGTCCCTGTTTACTTGTTCTATGACCCTCAAAAGTCATAGTACTGTGCCAACGACTTTGGGAAACAAAACCATCTTCTTTTGTTATGTAAGGGGGATTTGGCACTGACATGCTGTCTATGCAAATCGATTAAAAGGTTAAAGATCAGGACTTTGGAAATTCACAAAGTGAAAATTAGGAGAATTATCAATGGACAGGAATTGCTGTTGAACGTGCTACTTCTCCTACAGCAGGGTAATCTTTCTTCCAGAAGCATGGATACGGTAGAAAAATTGACTGCAACTCCCTTGACCATGACTGATGACATATCCACAGGTACCCCAGTGTTGAATTTCTGGAGATAAAACATACCATCCCATTTTCCAGGGCCTGGGTTGATGTTAATGACAGCGCTGAAAGTCCTGACTGTTTATCTCCCTCCAACTTGCCTAAGTTTCTCTATCTGCTTGCCCTATGTTGGGTGAGAAGTTAGCACAAACCTTCCAGATAACAGTCCTTCTTTCTGTTTATCCCTGACTTTCCAGCAGGGTTAACACTCTCTAATTGGATGTTTCTTAATTAGGTGTGTGGCTTATTCTGAGCGTTTGGTCTTTGTTAAGCTCCTACCTCCTGCCAAACCTTTTGCTTCTTCTGTGTTTGGCTTTGAAGTCTACTTTGTCTGGAATTAAAATTTCCGTTCCTGTTTTCATTTTGTTTGCATTTGTTTGATAAATATTTGTCTCTCTTTCATTTTCAACCTTTCTTTATCTCCACTGCCAATAAGCCCAGGGCCCATTGCTTCATTGCTTCACTGCGTTGTTTACAAAGACAGTAGCAGCACCATGTCAAAGCATGCCAAGATTCTACTCTGAGAAATCGTCTAAACTTAGGGCCTCCACTAGCCTTTAGGGTGCTATAGAATTTCGCCTTCAGACCATTCACCTCCAGCATGCAAAGGATTCAGCCCATGGTCAGTGCCTCCACTTACTTTGATGCTTTGGCCCTACCTGATGTTTTGAGTTGAGTTGAGGACAGCATTGATGAGGATGATGGGCAGAAAACAGCTCTCTGATAAATAGAAAGCCATGATCAGTTATCTATACTTTAAAAACAGGGCTGGAAAGAAAGAAAGGACAACTCGTTTAACTATTTTAACCTTTTCTGGTTTCTTTTATATGTTTTCTGTAGTACTCAAAATTGAACCAGAGCCTAGATTATGCGAAGCACATGTTTGTCACTCAGCTGTATCCTTAAGCTCTCTTCACCTCTTTCAGTAAGGAGAAAAACACATGAAAAGGCGAATTGTCTGTTTCTTTCCTTTAGTAGAGTTCTTATCCGGACCTACCCTAAAATCAACAATAACAACCACGAAGAAGAATATGCTCTGACCTCCAATGATGTTTCCAGATTTAATTCTACTTCATTCTTTAACCAAGAGGAAATCTCTGATGATTCTAGTTTTGGTTTGTGATATGAATCAGATGTTCACATTTTCCTGTACTGTTGATATTTCAGCAGGAACCTGGGACAATGCGTAATAGTATCTTGCCATGTACCTGAGAGTAATATAGATAGAGTTTGTAGGAGAACATGATGGCACCAGGCTGGAGCATCACACATGGAAGCTGCCCCCTCATTCTTTATCGGTAGGCTTTCTCATTCTCCTCTTAGAAGGTGTGGTGGTTACCAAATCTCTTCATTCTCCTGGATACGTCTACTTTCATTGCTTGTATTGTAAAGCCACATCTGGATTTTGTTAATATTTATCCAGTTAGCACCAGGATTTCTGAGCACACAAGGAAGAGCTTCTTCTTCTGAGTCCAGTGTGTCCTCTTTTCTTTGCCTGTCATGACATGCCTAGTCACAGTTGCCTAGGATTCCTACATACAACATCTACTTAAGTTCCCAGAATGCTGGTTTGGGTTGGCAGTTATCACAGTGAAACCTTGGTTTACTATGATGCCATTTCTTGCCATGGAGTATATATTAGTTACTTGTGGGTTGCTGTGATAAAACACCATGGGCAAGACAACTTAAGAAAGGAGTAGTTTATTTTGGCCTATGGTTTCAGAGGGATAGGAGTCTACGAGGATGTATTGGAAGCATGGCAGTTAGGACCAGTCATGGCAACAAGAATAGTATGCTGGGAGCTCACATCTTGAACCATAAGCATGAAATAAGAGAACATGAGTGGCATGTTAAACCATCAAAGCCCATGTCCAGGAGCATACTGCCTCCAACAGGTCACACCTCCTTAATCTCCCCAAGCAGTGTTACCAACAGGGGACCAAGCGTTCAAATGTATGAACCTGTGTGGGATGTTATCATTTAGACCACCGCACTGTATTCCTATTAGCAAGATACTCAACATGGCACTGGAGCCTAGGAGAACAACCAAACCAATCACTAAATTGAATCTGTGTCAGTCTGTCTTCTAATGTCATTATTGGTACCATTCTGTGTCAGTTAGGATCCAGTCAAGATGCAGTAATTAAAACAGGGATTTTAATGTAGTTACTAACTCCTGGGAAATAAAGTAAACTCTGGGTAAATCATTGTTTTGACCAGTGACAGATTAGCCAATGAAGGAACAATTGTGGGAAAGGGTCCCCATTCAAATGGGATTTGGATCTCAAGGTAGAAGATAGAGCTGGGTACAGTGCATTGAGAGAAGCTGGATGAAATTCTACAGGGTGGGTCTGGCCATCAGGAGCTCCCCTATATGGCATAGGAGTGTTGGAGAGGGTAGCTTGTTGCTTATTGCAAGCTGAAAACTTACTAAGATCAGTGGAAAGATACCATCAGATTCTTTTGAAATTCTGAAAAGTCACCTCTGGGAAATGACAAATCTTGAGGGGGTGCCCCATTTTGGTCCATGGAATGTTGTAGGGAAGCTAGCAGAGGTGTACAGAGTATAATGTCCTGAGAGGTGTACAGAGTGTTATATCCTATAAGGTGAGCACGCCGCACTGTCCCACACACTGCTGCCACTGAGTACACTGGAATTAGAGAGAGGATCTCATATAGTAGGGAAAAAGTAAGCTCCTTCATCCTACACTATGTTTTTGTGCTCTGTACTGAAGAGAAAAACAAGCTAGCAAAGGAGAATGCTCACAGCCTGTCCAGGTCTGCTATTACAAAGTAGGGCGATGACGAGAAGCGTGGGTTATCAAATGAGCAGTGACACAGTACTAGTTGGCAAAGCACCACAAATAAAATCTCTCTACCTTTCATATTGACATAGAATATCCTTTAATGTCGTGGCTTCAATATGATGACCACTTTTCAGTTTCAGCTTCCAAATAGCTTGAACTAAGTAGAAATGTATGTTTCAATCTTTTGATGGCTTTGATGTAAATTCAAGGCAAATATAAAGGGATTAAAACTTCCTTAACTTACTTGGTATTTAAGGCACAAATTGTGAACAAGATGGAAAACATATAAATGATAGTGGGCAGTGAGATATCCCTCATCCTGTCACTTCTCATGACCAAGCATTCTCCTGTATAATTGAATCAGGTATTTTTGAAATAGATATGCATGTGCAGCCTGACTTATTTCTTCTATTTCTACCCAGCATATAAATGATAGACAGTGGGTAGACAGATATTTGTTTTGATCCTTATTATCATTTTATAATATAGAATATTATTTTGTGTAATAGTTTAGGACTCACAGGATGAATGCTTGTATGTGTGCACGCCTATTGCCATACTCAGAATAAAAGAATAACTATGGTTTCACTTCAATGAACCTTCTGAAAAGACACAATGCGGATCAATCAGTAAATTGAATTCCTTTTTGTCGTGGGCTTGCATGTATATGTGTTCAATCTGGTAGAAATTTTATAGGAAAATCCAGGGAATTGAAGGTTACTGAGATATGAGTTTTGTTGTTATTGTTTTAGATTTTTGAAGATTTATTTTTTATTATGTGCATTGGTGCTCTGCCTGTGCCAGGGAGCCAGATCCTCTGGGACTGGAGTTCCAGCTGCCATGTGGATGCTTCCTCTGGAAGAGCAGCCAGTGCTCTTAACTGCTGAGGCATCTCTCCAGCCCCTGGAAACCAGAAGTTTTGACCCAGGTCCTATAGTATCCAAGCCCAAACAAAAAGAATCAGACTTCTTAAAGAAGAGAAAATAATTCTCTGCTATAAAAAGTACAGGACATCCAGGAAAAGAAGGTACAACTTCAAAAGCCTAGATTATGTATGTGTACGTTTCCCATTGCTGTCTAACGGTATTGCTACAAACATGGCAGTCAATACTAGTGCGTTTTAAACCTCGTTTCTGTTAGTGAAATGTCTAGACCATGCCTAGCTAATTCTTCTTTGAAGTTATGATGAGGTATCAGCCAAAAGTATGTTCTTATCAGAAGACTTAACAGGAGAAAGTGCTATTTTACGTAGTTGGTAGTTGGTTCTAGAATACTCTGTGATGGGGGCCTCTCTGTGCTTCTGGCTGATGCATGGAAGCATCTTCTACTTCCTTGTCATGAAGTCATCATGTGTGGCACTACATAGAGCAGCTCATACTAGGCATCTGTTTCTTTAAATCCAATGAGACAGTTTGTCAATAAGAAGACCTCAAAGAGCTCAATATATAAGAGAGCTAATTTGTGATTGTGAGGGCCTGAATTTGGATCCCCAAGGCCCTACGTAAAAAGTCAGGTGCAGATCCATGTGCCTACAACCTCAACATTGTGGGTAGAAACACTGAAGGTAGATTTTTGAGAGCTTCTTGGACAGTCAGCATAGACACAATGATAAGCTTCCAGTTCTGTGTAAAAATCTGTTTTAAGGCAATGGGCAAAGAGCGACAGAGGACAGCAATGAAAGTTACCTCCTCTCACCTGTGCATGCACAGATGCAGGAATGCACACCTGATCATTCATGCATCACACACACGCACACGCACATGCACACACACACACACACACAGAGAGAGGAAAGACATCACAACTATACTGTCATAATAAGAAAAGTGGCACCTTAGACCAGTGGTTCTCCACCTTTCTAATGCTGCGACCCTTTAATCCATCTCCTCATCATGTGATGACTCCTTAAATAAAATTATTTAATTGCTACTTCATAACTGTAATTCTGCTACTGTTAGGAATCATAATGTAAATATCTAGTATGCGGATATCTGATATGTGACCACTGTGAAAGAGTCCTTCCAACTCCGAAGGGGTCATGAACCCCAGGTTGGGAACCACTGGGTCAGGTGATTAGAAGAAAATCACTAGTCCCAACAATACTCATGCTAAAAGGCCTATGCAAGAGCATAGATCCAGAAAGCAGGTTAACTATGGTGTTAACCTGGGCTAAGCAGATGTGCTCATAGACGCTAGAACGATAAGTATGTGCATATGGAACATCCTGACAGCCACATGTGACAGCCATGAGATTTTAGCCTGTTGGACTGTTTAGGCTAAAGGGAGTATGCATGAGGAGTTAGCATGCAGGAATTAAAAAAGCAAGCCTTTTTGGAAGAGTAGTACTTGAAAAGGAAGTGCCGTACAAATTCCCTAGTTGCTGGGACTGTCTAAGCGTCCCACTCATTGGTATGTTCTTCCCACTGTCTGACAATAGCAGGTCTAGTTTATAAATGGCCCCTGTCCAGAATTTATTTGCAAGCTCATTTCTCTGTATCTCTTTACCTGTTCCAGAGTCACCTTCTGCATGGTTTGAATGAGAGTGTTAACGTATTCATCAAGTTGAATCAAAGATATCAGGCATTTGTTTTGTTTTGTTTTGTTTTTCTCAGAAAATCATGAAGTTATATCAAAATCCAAACATAGACATAGTTTTGGTTGTTGTTTAAATTATATCTGTTTTAATGCTTTTCATAATGATGAATGAGAGCATTTCACATTTATGCAAAGCAATCTTTCAGAAAAGGTTAATATAATATGCATTGAACTATAAAACTAATTTTTAAAATGATTTAACTGTTTAAATAATAACTGTGCCTTCCAGAAAAGCATTGTTAATATTAAAGGATATGATTTTGTATTAGTTTTTGGTTCATAACCAAGTTGAAAGGTGGCATGTACAAAGATTTCCAGGATGTCGGTACCCCCACCCCAGGTATAATATTCCCCATTCTTCACAGCTATCATAAGAATGGTCCATTTGTTACAACTGATGAACCCACATTGCCACAGATCATCTTTCTGATGCTGTAGTTTATGCTGGGGTTTATTCTTTTTTAAAAATGACCATTAATTGATTATGTGTACTTGTATGTGTATAGGTGTGGGTCTATGTGTGTGAGTATGGCGTCTGTGTGTATGTAGTATGTGTGAATACATGTGGGCAGTTACATGTGCCTGTGTGTGTGCCTGGAAGCCAGACAAAGGCATTGGATGTCCTGCCACTTTAATCCAGGATCTCTCACTGAGCTCAGGTCTGTCTACTTGCACAGCAAGTGTCCCTACCCACTCAGCCATCTGCCCAGCTCATCTCCCCAGGTTTCACTCTTCCATGAGGCTAGAAAAAGTTGTCCTGACACAAATCCACAGCCACAGTGTCACAGAGAACATTTTTATTTTCTAGACATGCTCTGTCTTTTCAGCATCCTACCTGTGACTAACTCTCTCTCACACAGATAACTGATCTTTTTGTTTCCGACATTGATTTTCCTTTCCTTTCTGGAGTGTCATGTATGGTCTCTTCTGGTTAGCTTCTTTTCTTTACACATTTAAGCATCCTCCGTGTCTTCCCATGTCTCAGTGGCTGGGTAGTTTTCATTGTTTGGGTCTGCATCCATCATAACTTTGTTTCTCCAGTCACCTGTTGAAGGTCATCTTATTCGCCTCCAGCTTTTGGCAATTATGGAGGAAGCTGCTATAAACACCTGTCACATGCTTTTATGTGGCCTTCTAGATACATCTTTAACTCCTTTGTGTAGTTATGAAGGTGGGAAATTTCTGGATCAAATGGCCAAGCAGATGTTTAATTTTGTAAACATATGTATTAGATTTTAATCAGCAGTAAGCATTACCAGAAAGACTAATACTCTATTTTGCTCTCAATTTTCTGTTTTATGATAAATCAGTATTTGTGTTTTTAATTTAAGCAAATTTGGCTTAAACATAGAATATTTAAGTCAAAGAAATAATATGCACATGATATACTTGTGTGATTCTGTCTCAAGGTCATAATTTTTATACAGTGAATTTATCTTTTACATTAAAATTATTATAGTGTTTGTGTTATATATATCAATTAAAGTCAAATACCCAAATATTATATATATACATATATATAATGAAAATGCTCATATACATGTACATAATTCACAACCCTGCCATGCTTTTCTAAGCATGTTTATGTAACAAAGAGAATCAGGTTTTTCAAAAAATACTTTGTTTTTTTTTTTTTGGAGGGGGGATTTCAAATGTATGTTGATCTTATTCACTTTCCACCTTCAACCCTTTCCAGATCCACTGCCCCTTCCCTATCCACTCAACTTTGTGTCCTTTTGTTTTAAACCCCACCAAGACCAATTTGTGCAGCCTGTGCATTTTTTGCATATGTGGAGCATGTTCTTCTTACCGAAGTGTAGTCAGCTTACTGGAGACCACACTCTTAGAGAAACCTGTCTTCCTCTCCCAGCAGCTAGCAATTGACAATAGCTCCTTGATGAGTGGTGGGACTTGGGATCAGTTCCCCTCTCTCTGCTGGAATTTGATCTGTATTAGGCTTGCATACATATTCCTTGTGCGTGCTATCACAGTGGCTATGAGTCCGTGTATGCAGCTGCCCTGCTGTATCCAGAACACACTGTCGGCTTACAGTCATGGACCACATGTGGCTCTTAACATTCTTTCCATGCCCTCTACTGCAATGATCTCTGAGCTTTGCTAACAGCAGGTAGGATATGCAAATCCCACTTAGGGATGACCATTCTACAGTCTCTTGAGAATCAGATAATTTTAAAGAAAAGACTAATGAGGGAGTAATATGAATTTGATTTGCCTTTTTTGCCTTGGGAATCAACTTGAAACCTACTATTTATATATACATATACAACATGAGCCTCCACTCGTTACCTTTGTATAGTCCTATCCCTTTGGGTTGTTATTCCTTGAGGTAGGGTCTGTAAAATAAATCATCAAGGAGATATAGCAACAGCTACCTACCATCAAATAACACAGAGTTCTAGTTCACGAACTCTGGGAAAGCACAGTTACCACTGTTGTGGGTTCACTCACCAGTTGCCCAGGCTCCTCAGGCCCCTTTTCAGTGGTATCTCTGTGTTATGACACAAAAGGTAGACCCACTGATTGCAGTAATGTAAGTCACAGAAAGATTGTCCACATGTCTTTGTCCCTTTTTTCATAGAGAATACACCACAGACATGGGACTTGAGGTGGGAAGAAAAAAGACAGAAGAAAAGAAAGCAGTTTTCCCAAAGACCTTGTTCTAGCAATGATCCACAGGGAATATTTAGAGGAAATGGCTGTGTTCCCTAATTAGGTGATGTAGGGACTTGATGTAGAAATAATTCTTGGCTGTGTAGTAGGTTACTGGTAGAATAGGGACTGAGTCATAGGACATCATGGTCCTAATCCAGCCGGGCATCCAAAGCTGAGCTCGGTAACTTCACATTTTGTTCCTGCTGTAATCAGCTTTTAGTCTTACCAGGATCATTCTATCTCTTTCATTTGTCATTCTGCTTCATGCTTCCTTGCTCGTTGGAACATTGGATGCTGTTCTCTCTACGTTCCTAGAAGAGTCTTTCAATTTATTTGAAGCTGAGATTGGAAATGCCAGCTTTTGCCCTTTCTTCTCAGCCTAGATCAGACCCCAACACTTCACTGGGCCTGCCATTTCTCTGTTCATTTATGCAGAAACTGCAGATCCCCTCCCTGTTGATAGCTGCATGGGATAGAGGGTTCCCTTTTTTGCCCTTTGCTTGGGGGATGAAGTTAAATTGTTTGCTTATTCCTTGGCTCCTCATCTTCTAGTTTGAGCAGAGGCTTCCCTTTTTGTGCTCCAGGGTGATGGGAAATGATCTCCTTTACTGCTGGGAAAAGCACTATAGAAATGAAATATGTATTACATTTCTACTCATTTGATTATCTTCTTCCCCAAAGCAGTTTAGCAAATTAACATTGAATTTGTTTTTGTTTCTGCCCAGTTTCTTTTGAGCAAGGAAAGAATTATATCCGCTCAATTGTTCCCGAGATTTCTTGCCCAACTTTCTTTTCCCAGAATGATCTGCCCATAAAAAGAGAGGGAAGGATGAGAACCCACTAGAGAAGATTCTAAGTTCCCTGGACAATAAGAAATGGCTGGGTGGACAAGAGTCTGCACTGGGAGCCACAGAGAGCTATCTCTAATTGAACTGTAGAGAAAAAGTAAAAGACCATGTTCATGGTTCTCCTTTGGGAGCTCTCGAGCATGTAGATAAGACTACTTTTGAATAACTTTTATTAATATTAAAATTAAAATTAAAACTAAAACTATATCGGAGGTTATTCTTAGTGGGGCATGTTATAAGGATAATTTAGGTGCCAACTTTCAATGGAAAGATAGGATCTAATTAGCAAGCATCTTGTAGGAAAGAGAGACAAAGGCTGGAGTCTAAGACCAAGAATAGCCTGATTTCAAAGCATTGCTTCTGAAACACTGTCTGAAGCAGGTTATCATGCTGTCTGGGAGTCTGCCATTAGGAATCATTTTCATGGAGTCCTGACAATACACAGAGGTCTCTTTAAAATGGAAAACAGCTATCAGTTAAACCATGTACTTCTCCTATGGACCTTTGCAATGGAAAGTCAGAGCCCTGCTGAAACATCATTTAGTGCAGGCACTTATAAGTTATGTTGAAAGATGGAAGATAATACATTGGAAATGTCACCAGTGCCACAGCACTCGACTCAGGACTAGTATTGTTAATATGGTCTATTTTCATGGCACCTGTGAAGAAAGTGCAGAGAATAAAAGCAAGGCTGTATTTCCAGAGTTCTGTAGACTTTCCAGCCTGCCAAGTAGACAGACAATGTTGACACATTTGTGCATACGCTATGGTTGGAATGATCCTCCACCCTGTGTGGATTTTGCTTAGCATAGCCATAGAGGTAAGTACAGGAAGTCTGAATGTTGAAGAGGCAGCAAGTCCAATGTGTAGACTTTCACAGCATCATCTAGCTTCACTATATGATTTCAGGATGCCCCATTCTGTCTTCCCTCTACAAGCAAGATGTTACCATCGCAGAGTTTGAGAGTTCTAAAGAGAAAAAAAATATAGCCATGGTGATTCATAGGACAACCGTGATGTCAATAAAAGAGTAGCAAGTAATCTGGGATTACATAGGAAGCGTCTGTTGTAGACTCTATAGAATGTGTGGAAGGGAATGAGCAAGAGTCCTGAAGGGCTCAGTGTCATTTTTTTTTTGTCCTACTTGTTGTGAATTGACAGCCATTCAAGGCGTTCATTTGCCCATAGCTTATACAAGGGTCACTGCCAAACTAAGCTGCTTGTGTCTTCCTGCCATGGAGCTTCCTCTCTACATGGTCAGTAGCTGTCCCTCACTTAGTTTCACATGTGTCACCATTCCCAAAGCTCAGCCTGTGCATATGGCTGGATGACTGTCACTCCTAGGTTCATAGTTTAATTGCTATCCAAGGGTGAATTGTGGGCAGGGAGGGCATCCACAAAGCAATCGTTTGCAGAACTCCAGTAAACCATTACTCATAAGGAAATGCCCCATGCAGAGAGAGTTGCCACCTTTGGAAATTGGTAGGGGACGTAGTTAGAGATTCTGTGGCTATTTTAGAGTGCTATTCTACTTCTCTGGGCAGGTGCTAGGAATCACTCTCTGCATGTTAGTCAGTAATTAGATTATTTTGATTCTTTCTTTGGTATTCTACATATTTTATAATCTACCTAAAAATCATAGAGTTTGGAACTTGTTAAGACAGGGCTTTTGAAAGGGAGCACTTTTGGCTGTTTGATGCAAATCTGTTTCTTTTTAGAAGGACAGGGGCATTTGGATGGGACTTCTGGTGTTACGGCCAGACATGGTAAAATCTGGGCCCAGAATTAGAAGGGAATAAAATGAATTACCAAGGGCTGGGGCCACCAGAGTCTACTTCTAATCTTACAAATAGGTCACATTCTAGGAAGCAATGACTCGGTCTGGCGGGACTAGTTGACTAAGATAGAGAACCGAAGTGAATGTGGAGACTTTAACCCAGGACCGCAGACAAACTTCACTTTCTCAGAATGCAGGAATCAGAGAAGTCTGCTGGGTTCAGGAACTAGTCATTTTCTGTCATATGAGAGAATATCTAGAACTGCTACCAAGATTTCTGTCAAATGAGACTCTTCATGGGCTATGAATTTGAATCAGTTTCCCCTTTCCAGATCCTGTCATAGAACACTTCATAGCAGCCAAAGTAGTTTGCTATTAGTAGTTTGTTGTAAGAAATGTATTCTGCCATTAATCCAGTTCCTATCCTTGAAAACAAATGAAGCCAGAGGTGAGTAGGACACAGGTTGTGAATCTGTCTACAGTCTAAGGATGGCTGCTATTTTGCTTTTGCAGATGGTAGTAGGAAGATTAATGAAGACTCTGTCTCTACCAATCCTTTCCATGCACCCTATTCCTGTTTACTGTCAAATGTGTACATTTCTTCTTAGCTCGCACCCTCTTCTGTCAAAAAGAATCAACAGAGTAGAGGGACATCTGATCATCGTTTACTATTTAACTTTAAATGAGCCTCTCTAGGGAATGCACTGGGATCGCTGTTTAGTCCATAGCAACACTTCTTGGATAAAGCCATTGCAATTGCTTATTTAACAAAATAACTTAAAAAGTGGGGCTTAAGCACAAGATTTCTTCTGGGCAGGAAAGATTATGACAAACTCTTTCTTGCATTCCCTACCACATCCTGTCTGTTCCAGAGTTTTCTGCACTCCCACCCCAATACCACCATCACCTCATCTGTGAAATTAAATACCATGCTAAAGCTGGCAAGGCCTTTGGTAGAACCTATTTCAACCCTGTTATTTTACAAATTTGCAGACAGAAAGCCAGAATGGTTAGCAGACTTATCCAAGGTCACAGATGTCAGCAGGGCAAACCAAGCCCAGAGCCCAGATCACAAAGCCTACTGCTTTCTCTACCATTCGAGGCTCTTTCTTCAAGAGTATGATACAGCTGCCAGACAGTTTCTCCCAATATTGACTCTAGGAAAAGAGAAGCATTGTGGTCTCACCCTTCTCAATGCCTCAGCGAGGGTAGGCTATTGACTTTAGGAAAATTTATGAGCTGGGGTTGCCTTGATTTCGAGTTTGGACAAATATTAATTAAATGATTCTTTGTTCTTCTATTATGATACTAGGAGTGCAGGAAGTTCTGGAATATCACCTCCTATCTGTTGTGTTTGGTTTTTCTGGCTCTACAGTGAGGACATTTGGTGGATTTATCTTTCAAATCTATTTTTTTCAGTTTTAGCAAAACCTAGTTCTTCTATAGTAGTTGGTATATGTCTTCCCACAGTTAGCACACAAACTTTCCTTAATCCAATATGAGGGAACCAGGGTCTTTGAACTGATTCTCATCGACTCTTTCAAGGTGAACCAGAACTTTCATAGGATATCAGACCAATAGTCTTTGCCAACTGTAAGTAGAACAACAACTTCTTCATTTATCAGGAACTACCTGGCTTCCACAGTGTGCACCCGGGGCCTGGAAACTAGCACAAGCTCCCTGCAGTGTCCTTTGGGATGGAAATATTACCAAGAGGCATCCGCTTTGGCATCATATGGGGGACAGCTCATGGCCAGCTTGTCAGTCAGTCTGGCTACTCTCCCTGCAGAGAATGCTGCCTGCCACCTGGTCTCAACCTCAACCTGTTTGTCACTCACTACTGGAAAAGATTTTTTTCTAACGTTGTCACAGAGTTGATTCCTTTCAGCACAGATTTCTCCAAATCTGCTGGCCAGAATGGAAGTGACCCAGGCATGCCAACTGTTATTCACAGTTCAGAGTGCAGGAGAAATCGTGACCTCCCCCTGAAAGCCCCCACCACCCCAGGCTTTCATGCTACTCCAGTTCCTTGTGTTCTGGCTATAAAACCTTAGGAATAACTTTCCAGGATATTTAGTTAGCCTTTGCACATCTTATTCATTTCTGAAGGTCGAATCAGTGTAATGATAAAATGGTCTCTGAAGGAGTCATGAATTCATGAGTAACACATGATTTATTTTCCCTCTTCAAAGGTATTTAAATTTTTGTCAGAACTGGAGAATACCTTATGCTTTTGGCCTACCCTGTGGCTTCTCTGTGATAATTTGGGTTTAGTACAGTAAAACAGAGTGATTCAGCAATGGAATCGATTCCCCTTTTGGGGGTCAGTTTTGTTTCTATATACTCTCAGACTCTTGAATGTATTGACATTTCAGCCAGACTATATATATCCAGACTTTTAGTGGGACAGGATTCACTCCTGGTGAGTAGTAAAATCTTTGAAACCAGCTGCTCCTGGTAGCTCCTGATTGTGATCCCAGCATGAAGAGGAAGGGGCAAGAGGTTCAAAAGGACTTTAAGCCAAGTCCAGTGTGAATGACAAAGTGAGAACCCAGCTCCAGAAACCAAAACAATAACTGCTTGAAACTTAAAAGTATCACAAATTCTTGCATCATACTGCTGGTAGAATAAAAATGCCTCCAGTGATAAGGGCTGAAAATATACATGTTTTAAAAGCTATCTGAGTCTGTGACACAGCTATAATTGAGAGTCTACCTCAGAGTGGAGGACCAATCTTTTATGGAATCATGGTAGCAGGAGTTTCTCACCTCTGGACATCATATCCGGTCACCTGAGGAAAAACCTTAGAGTAGGAGATTGTGAGGAATGAGTGTGGAAGGCTTTAGAGTTAATTCTATACAGGAAGAGGATAGCCTGGAGTTGAACTGGTTTCTTAACAGGAATTCCTGACTTCAGTGCTTCAATTTACATCCCTTTGACAATAATAGGTTTTGGAATGAGAAGCAAAAGAAAGACAATAGAGGTTTCTCAGGAAATGGAGAGACAAAACAATAAAGCCAGAATGATGGGTAGATGGCTGAGTCCATGCTGTGATTTCCAAGGACCCAATGACTTGAAATTCAGTCATGAAAAATTTAATCCTTTGACTTCAAACTCTGTGAGTCACCTTTGACTGATCTCATCAGATCCCTGCTTGAGAAGATGTGATGATGAGGTAGAGACAAAGGGTGTGGGGGAGAAAGATATCGCTAAAGGGCACACACAGGATATTTCGCAGACAACACCTGGACAAACACTGCGTCCTTGATTTGCCACTGTTTGAAAGAATACTGTTCAATCCTCCAATAAATATTCTATGCATCTCTTTCTGGTAAGGAGCTCTTTGGTGCTTGCAGCCCATGCTGCACTTTCCTGACTTGGGCAGAAACCAGCAGGAAACCAGCCTCATCCCTAGGCCTAGTGGTCTAAGCTGGCCTCTTAGGGAGGCTTGGGAGATGAGGATTTTCCTCTGATTCCAAGTGTGGCCTCTAGCCAGTCTCCACACAGCTTTAGTTTCCTTGTATGCCAAACCAAGATAAATAGCTTCTCTTCCCCTCCCACTCAATACATTGCAAAGCATCCTTTTTTGCCACCTTCAGAGATGAACAGAAGAGAACGTTGGAGAATGTCTAAAAGGAACTATTCGTGTTCTTAGCATTGTCTTCCTGCTGGGGGGACCGGGTCACTCTGGGAGAGAGGAGAGTGTCACAAGGTGGGATAATGTTGAACACAACAAACTCACTCAGGAGACAGTGTTTGGAGTGGAAGAGAAACACCAAAGAAGGTTTGGGATTGGGGTACAAGGGAGAGGAGTCCACAATTGGTACCAGATGCCACCAGAAGCTAACGACCTGACAAACACCGTCCTCATAAAACAAATTCCTTTAAAAGGAAGTAAATGGAAATATAAGCTAGTGAAAGAATTTGCAGCAGCTGCCGCAAAAACCATTTCTCACTTCATAAACAGGTTTGGGTTTTCGTTCTCTCTCTGTGTGTGTCTCTGTCTATATCTCTGTCTCTGTCTCTGTCTCTGTCTCTGACTCTCTCTCTCTCTCTCTCTCTCTCTCTCTCTCTCTCCTTTTTGGTCATGGTCTTACTTCATAACATATTTCTCCTTTTGTGCACTTCTTGTCTTGAGTTCTGTTTTGCTGCCAATACCGGACACACTCCTGATGCTAGATCGATGCTCGCGATACCAGCAATCAATGTGGTCCTAGCCATATTGATGGAAGGAGGCTCATGCACACTGCTCGCTTTCCATCCTGTCTCAGCACGTGCTTATTCTTCATAATGATGTGGAGTCACCAGATAAAACCAACACAAATAGCATGTGTTCTATGAGACATTTTCCTTGGCAATCGCTTGACATGAATCAGAGTTAATGGCCCTTTTCTTATCTCTTCTTGCTCAGTATGCTAAAGGAGATACAGTGGTTTGATGATGAATAGCATACAGCACTTATGGATTTGTAGTTCTTTGGCATTATGAAAGAAGTATTCTGATCTTATCTCAAGGACAGTCATGTTTTGACTCCCTTATCCATGTGTTGAGTATCACTCAGAGGCAGCCTCCTTCATTATATTGCAGACCCTTTGGTCAGCATTGGATTGGGGGAGTTCACACTTACTCATTAACAATCCTCCTTTCCTCAGCTTATAGTTCTCCTTTCTTTCATTGGGCTGCATGGATGTGAGATTGTCATAGGGAGTAACTATGGAACAGTCAAAAGATCCCATTGCATCACACATCTTCATTTTCCCATCTTCTACCTCTCAGGCATGCCCAGAAGAAATGAGAAAGTCACTAAAACAATGTTTAAACCCACGTGTCAGGGATAGCCATTTATCACAGTCAGATCAAATCTACCTCTTTAGGGACTACTGCTTTCTAAACCAGCTCTCAATTATGGTAGGACCTATGTACATATTTAATGACATTTTATTTCCTACCTTCTTATACTGTTGTCCAATTGTCGGATAAAGTCATTGACAACTAATACAAACCAAGGGCAAGCGGAGTACATAGCTGATGATGAGTGATAGCTCTATTCTCTAGTGGTTATCATCACTGGCAAGAATCTCAAGGGTAAGAAAACATGTTATTAGTCTCTCTCACTACAGTGAATTCCTTAAGGGCACAGCCTTTGTTATGCTACCAATGCTCGTCCAGTGTCTTGCAAAGAGTATGTTCTTTTGTTGTGAGATAATTCCACTGCAGAACACAAATGGATACTTCTAAAGCTAAGCAGAAAGAATCTATCACCTACTGGTGACTGCAGAATTTGTCCAAATCATGTAATGCTGAACCTCACCATTGCCACAATTTTGTGCATAAAAACCACACCCTGGTTAACACACATTTGTTAGAAAAAACACTTAGCGAGAAGCAAAATTACAGAAGCCAGAAAGTAAGGTTAGTATATCTAGGAACTTTCCTGGATCCTTGTACTATAAACTAAGTCTTTGATGGATTAGGATTTTGTTCCTCCTTTGGAAGGTATTGGGGTCTACATGCTGGTCAGATAGTTGCTCTAACATGCTATGAGTTATGGTATGGCCTCTGGGCCTGTAACACTTGGTGCTTAGTATTGAATAAATGATTTGGGCAGAGTGTTTAGTATTGAATGAATTATTGGGGCAGAGTGGTTGAATTGGAAAATAATATTTTTCATGTGATTTTATACATTTTCCACTTTAATAACAGGTACTAGTTTTGCTATCTGAAATAGGAATACATTTAATTATGCAAGCTTTCATTGTATCTACTACAGCTGAGTATATAGTGATTTAAAATTGGACAAGAAGATGTCTTCAAGATGTTCATACTCCAACTCTGAGATCCAAGACACAGTCAGATGATAATTGCCCTGTGGGTAAATTGATGCATAAACTAAGGGATTTAAGAGCAATAAAATGCATATGTAATAAGTAAAGTAAATTAATTATCAGAAGGAAGTTATTTTTTATACTTCAACTACAAGATTTGAAGGAAGAAAGTGTGAAAGGGTTACTTCTTAGAGAAGAAATGTCTCCCAGAAATCTCATTAAACTCCAGAAAGGTGTGGAAGTGAGATAAAAGGAAAAGGAGCCTAATAGGAAACAGATACTGACACGGGGTTAGACTTTTGTCAGCAGGACAGCAAAGGGGCTAACCTGGGAAACGTCTCAATCTTGTAAGATGTGGACCCTATAAACCCTCTGAGGGAAGGATCTGAAATAGTAGGGTGTGAATAACTCACTCTCTGTAGTGCAAATACTAAATGGTGGAGTCAGGACTGAAGTCTGGTATTGATGCTTTAGTTAAACTCTGTGTTTCCACTGCAGTGGAACTACATTCTTCTTGCCTTCTCTGTAGCATTTGTCCTGCTATTACAGTCCAGGCTGAATCTCCTTGAACCTTGGAGAATCTATTTATCTCTCAGGCTACTTATGAATGGTTCTACTGGTCCTGGAAGCAATTCTCTGCTAAGGAGATATCTCTGGAAGTTCATGGCACAATGTCAAGAATGTGATAGGGATTCAATTCACACTGTCAGGTTTCTTAGCTTGTGCTACTCTTCAGTGATATGTACCAGTAATTGGAATGTTTCCATATCAACCAGTCTGTGATCTCTGTTGCTCAAAATCTTCGTACAGGCACCTGGGACTCCCTTGTGATAAGTTATCTAAAAGGCCAATGACTCATGAAATCAGGGCTCTCCAGATTCTATCCTGGAGATTAGTCCTGGGTCTTTTCCGTTGCTTAGTACCTAGAAATATTGTTTAATCTTTCAAGTATCATTCCTTGGTCTATTTATTTCAGAGATTGTCTAGAACATCAAGAACCCATTTTCTACCTCATCTCATCATCATTGATTCTCCTGAAAGTCCACAGAAAGTTAGATGTCATGGTGTAATTATGTCATGCCTCATAGTTCTCAGTGAGACAGAACAAAGTAATGAATTCCATTTAGGCTATGAAGAAAATCATTCTGCAATTTAGGTGTATTGTTCAAAGATGTATATTTCTGCTGTCTCAGCTTATCCTAAGATACTTCTGTTTCTGTCATCCTCAGCTGTGCTCAACGACCTTGTGGAGAACAGGGAAGATGTGTGCCATTGCTACTTGATCATACAGACATGGTGAATTGTACCTCCAGTGGCCCAGGTCACATGGAGTGTGCTATCACTTGTCAAAGGGGGTATGTCCTTCAGACTAGCAGTGGGCAGTACCTCAGGAACATGCAGGTAAGTTGGAAGCAGATGAGCAGAAGGAAGAAGTTCCTGAGGCAGAAATCTATCAATCCTCTTCTCCCTGACTAGACTGGAAAGGGCAGGTGATTTTAAATCTTTGAGAATGAAAACCATGGTCTCTATGAAAGCAGTAGGAAGGAAGTATGGTGGAACAGAAATCCAAAGTCCAAACATGTGAAAAACTGATTGCCTTAGGTGTTAGTATAATATGGGAAGTAGATATTAGTTTTTATTCAAGTTCTTTCAACCTGTCTTTTATTCATAGATGTGAATGTCTCAAAGTGGACTTGGTCATAATTTATAGAAAATAGATTACTGTCAACTTATCTGAGGTTCATTGTGCTCTTCTGGTCTCATTTTTAAGATCGTTAGAGAAATATAACCAGATTGTACCACCAAAACATTAAATTCATAATGGGGGTTGTATTATGGTAATAAATTTTCCCCATTTATAAATGTCCCATACAGAATTTCAAATGCACCATTTTCAGGATTTGGGAGGGGCCCAGGGTAGTAAAATATACAATGAAGAACAAGGCTCACGAGACAGAGCTGGCCAAATGTTTTTCTCCATTTTCTTTGAGGTGTATAAGAGTAAGAACAAGCAAAATAAAATAATACCTTTAAAATGTTTTTACGGTTGTACATATTCCAAAGAGAAATATTGAACTTGAGTTATTACAATGCTTGCTGAACATTATTTAGAAACTTCTAGTAGAATGATGGGCATTGGTGCCTCTTTAGTAAGTTTCTTATATCCCTAATTAAAGGCTTGGTTTCCCATCTCCCACTGAGAAAGCTTAAAGCCTTAACAGGGGAGTTTTGAGCATAAATGAACCACTGGAAAACAGGATGACATTATGAGACGGTGGAAGCACGTACTAGGTAAACTGCAATTGTGCTTGAGGAAAGAGCCCGAAGTCGCCATGACCGTGGAAGGAGACAGGCCCACCATTGCTAGTCACACATTAATGGCTTGAGAAATGGAATTGCTCCTGTTTTGTGCCAGTTGATTTCTTAACAGTTTGTGAACCTGTGCAAGAATTTCCTTTGCCTAGTTATTGTCAGAATGTAAAGATATGATTGTGAAGTTTAGAAGGTTCCATGAAATCACGTAGTCAAAACAGTCTTAATGAAGCTTCAGACAGCAAATTCTTCTATCACCTGGTCAGACAAAGGTGTCTCATGCTGAAAACAAAGTAGAACAAGTTAGGGACTAAATGCATGTGTATGGGAGGTTAAGACGATCAGAGGAGAAAGGCTATATTTGTCATGCATTGAAGTTGGACAATTAAAAAGGAAAAAACAAAAAACAGAAAACCACAGACAAAACACAGGAGAAAAGGCCAGGCATTACACATGGAGTTTAGAGACAGTCTTTAAATGATTAGTGGTTTGCTGCAGTTTGAACCAGGCCTCCCAACTGTGCTAAGTATGAGTGGAACCTGGTTGGAAGAAAGATGGGGGCTCACATTTGCCAAACTCGTGGTGGAGGAAGGAATGGCACCCTCCAGCTGACCAGTCACTGTCACCTGACGCTGGCCTCATGCAGGAAATTGTCCTATCCCGGCTCATGATCACAAGACAGCGGGGATATTTGCTTTCTGTTGACATGAGAACTGAAGCTAAATAGAAAAATGTGTGTGGCTTTGAGTTGAATCCTTCTGGCTGGCAACAGGGACACACTGGGAAGCAGAGGAAAGCACTGAGCCAACATGTAGCGTCAGAGGTGAGAGGTGCTTCAACAGTCATTGGACCCTTGGCTTGGGTGCCAGTGTGGTCTCCTGATTGGATGACTGTAGTTTTACCACAGGAACTCTTCTGCCCATCTTTGATCTTCAGCCCCACTGCCAGATACTTGTTTTTCCCAAATAAGCCATGACTTTCACAGTCACTAAGTGCCTGCTCATTTCATACCTGGCCAGATGCCTTCTTCTCCCACCTCCCTTGAGCTGCTCAAAAGCCCTAATGATCTTTCAAGTCCAGTGCCTGTGTCGAATTCCTTCTGCCTGAGGGTGGCAGTTCCTCTTTGCAGCCTCCGTGGGTGCTGCCTTCCATTCTCATACAAACCATATCATAGGCTTCGACTTTATTAGGGCTATTGATTTCTTCTAGGGTGTTTTTGACTTCTCTTATTTCTAATTTGTATTCTTTACGTTGCAGTCTCTCTAATCACTGTAGAAGGCTGTAAGGATTGTTTTAGATTAGACTAAGATATATTGTTAGTACCTGCCAACTCCCTATTTGCTTTCTTGCCTTTTTCTTTTTCTTTTTGTTTTGTTTTTGTTTTGTTTTGTTTTGTTTTGTTTTTAGCTACTGTCTCAGTGATTTTGTACTTTTATAGACGTTTTACCCCTGGAAGGCATCATGTTTAGTGCAAGACCAGGTCCTTCTGGGTAATCTATGTGTGTCCTCTCGTTTACATAATACCAATGGGCCTAGATCTGTCCACTGAAATGGCAAGTTTGGAAACATGACTGGACTCACTCCCATATCCCATGGATTGTGACACTTTGTGTGTATTAACTCTCTTCTTCTTGAAAGAAGTAATTATTTTTAGTAGCATTATCAGTATGTTTATCACTGGTTTATTAAGGGTGTCCATAAGAACTAAGCCACTACCCAAAGACTATACATGGACTGACCCTGGGCTCCAACCTCATAGGTAGCAATGAATAGCCTAGTAAGAGCACCAGTGGAAGGGGAAGCCTTTGGTCCTGCCAAGATTGAACCCCCAGTGAACGTGATTGTTGTGGGGAGGGTGGTAATTCGGGTAGGATGGGGAGGGGAACAACCATAGAGAAGGGGAAGGGAAGGAGCTAGGGGGATGTTGGCCCGGAAACCGGGAAAGGGAATAACAATCGAAATGTAAATAAGAAATACTCAAGTTAATAAAGAAAAAAAAAAAGGGTGTCCATAAGAAGTAGATGGCATGTAATGTATTTGCACGCTGGTGAGCAATGTAGTCCACAGCCATGTGTCTTGGTGGTCACATCCCTAATGGAAAGGATTGTTTTGAGTAGGAAAGTTAGACAATGTTCTGAAAGTATTTTATCAGTTATACAATTATATATATTATTTTACTTTGAGCTTTTGAGAGAGGATCTCAACCTCTAACCCAGTCTAGTGTTGAATTCATAGCAACTTGCCCCAAAGTAGGTAATTTGAGAGTTTAAAGATTTGGTCAGGGTGTAAGGAAATGCCTAGTTTGATATGCAATAGCCCAGCATGATGGAGTATGCTCTTCCTCTTAAACTTGGAAGGTTGGCTCTGTGGAGCACAAAGTCCATGGGGTGGAAAAACAGAAAAGGGCAGAGAAGATAGGCATAGGATGAGTCAGGCAGCAGTCTTCCCTTCAAAAGAGAACAGGGAGAATAGGAACCCAGGACTCCCTTATCTCTTGTCCTCTCTAGTCTGTCCCCAGGTCCCAAAGTAGATATTCACACAATAGCAGGAGGCTTGAGATCCTGGGCACAGACCAGGTAGGACAGAGACTGAAAATAGTTGGGTCAGTCAAGGAAAGGACAGCCTGAGATGGGGCTTGGGAGAACGGTGCCCTAGAGTTCCTAGTACAAACAGGTTCCCTCCAATGGCACCCCCCTGAGGCTGGACCGAACCAGTGAGTCATAAGAAAGGTCAAAGGGACCGATGACCACCAGGACTCTTCCAAAGCCAGAAAGTGATTTCTGATAGCTATTATATGTGACTTTGACATGATGAATTCTCTGTTTCCAGAAAGAGATTCTCCTCACTTGTTCCTCTGGTCACTGGAACAAGAATGTGAACTGCAAGCGTCTTGACTGTGGTGTCCCAGACTCGTCCTTGGTGAATTATGCAAACTTCTCCTGTACGGAGGGTACGGACTTTCTGAAACGCTGTTCCATCTCATGTGTCCCACCAGCCAAGCTCCAAGGTACTGTCTGACCAGCCTGGGAACTGAATGTGAGCTTCCATCATCCTCTCTTACGGTGGAGCGGGGTAGCTTTGAACTTTTTTTCACACATATATATACTTCGAACTTGCTGTTCTCTGATCTCTCTTCTGACAATATAAAATCCTCTCAGATTATCACCATTCTTTGTTCCAGATCATGTGTGGAGATATCCTGGATGAGGGAGTCACTAATAATGAGTGAAACTTAGTCTTTTTTTTTTGTTTGTTTCTATACATGTTCTCAACAATCAGCACAATTTTTCTGATAACATTAACAACTGAGGTTCAAGTTATTAAGTTTTAATACCCAGAGACATTTTGCACTAGGTGTGCTTTGTTTCAGTTTGTAGATAAGGAGGACACAGTTACACAAGGTATCTTTGGATGTGTGTGTACTTGAGATGGAGAAGTGCTGAACCAGGCTCTGACTGACTACCACACTTTGCCCTTTAGCTACACTTCTCAGCCTTCAGTGTGTCACACAATGTGTCATTGTACATGGAGCTTCCTCAGCCTTACTCTGAAATGAGCTGTAGTAGGTTGGCAGCCTAGTGAGCCTAATGCCTGCCGGCAGCCCTGGTTTATATTGGGAGAAACCAAATTACGGAGAATCATGTGGTATGGTATTGAAGGTCAAAATTCTGTATCAAAACTTCCTATCTCAGTCTCTACTTTTGTAAGTGATGGTAAACCCCATTTCCTTATCAGCCTCATAGGAGATAACCAGAATCTATCTGATGGTCTTGTTTGCTCTTTGGGATTTATATATGATCACCCATGTAGACCACTTAGAATAATGCCTCATATAGAATCACCATTAAAATACCAACTATGATTACTTTAATGCCACCCACATTGCAATTATTGCTGTATATTTGCTACTTGTAGATAGGAAGGCAGGCAATGATTTGATTGGTAGCACTTCTTCCACTGAGTCTAGGGAATCATTATGTGATTCTATGGTATGTGAGACCTCCCTGAGACCTGCAGAGTAAGAACATACAGCATCAACATTTGATGGGTTATTTTTAGAGATACTACTCAACAAAGAACAACAGGACTTTACAGAGCCAGTCTATGCATAGTTTTTGGTTCCTCGAGCTGTAGTCATGAGCTCTCTGTTCTGAGCACCATGTGACTCTCTCTCCTGGAGCCAGGACTGAACCCATGGCTGACGTGTCTTGAAGATGGACTCTGGTCTCTCCCTGAAGTCTACTGCAAGTTGGAATGTGAAGCTCCTCCAGTTATTCCAAATGCTCATCTGCTCCTGCCACGCTGCCTGGAAGGCAACCATGATGTGAGCACCATCTGCAAATATGAATGCAAACCAGGCTACTACGTGAAGGAGAGCTCAGGAAGTCAAGGCAAGAAGTGAGTGTTCATGTATTCGGTCCCATGGTTTCCTTGCCTTGTACTGTGATCCTGTTCCCCCATGGCAAATTGTAGATCATGTCTTTCTGGGATACCCATCGCTTATTGTGTGTGCGTTTCTGTATAACTTCTCTATATCTGCACAGACAGACTTCCTGATCATGACAGACAGGAGTTCAGGTGGTTCCTATAAAGGCATTGTCTTCTACTAGAGATTTCCTAGTCTTATGTAAGTATTTGGGGGGCACTGATTTGATCATCATTTTCCTCGGTATTAAAACGATGAGCCTCCTGGGATTGGTCATCTGGGTTCAGCTCAATGCCAGCACAATCTCATTAGTATAATTCGAAACTGAGGCTTATGGAGATGTGGCTGGCTAAGCCCCAGGGTGCTTACTCTATTTGTAGTGTGTGTGGAAGTTTTCTTTCCCTGCCTCAGTTTTCCTAGCTGGAAAATGGAAGAGGACGAAGGAGCGTCTTGAATGAATTGAACACAGCTTGTGCTATTTTGAAACAGAATGCCACCCCTTTAGCCATCACCATGGTTCTTCTTGTCCTTCTGCTTTTCTTCCATGAACTTTCTGCAGCAAGTGGAGTGATGGGAGCTGTGGCAGGTCACAATGCTTGGGGATGAGCTAAGGGTGGACAGATGACTGACATATAGTGGAGGAGAAAGAACAGAACATGCGAGAGTTAAGGGTAGAGAGGTGAGAGCCAGTTCTCTGAGCTCATAACTAAGCTTTATGCTGGGAAAGCCGGGCTTGCACGGGGGATTCTGGGTTATCTGTCTCCGCCCTACATGCCTGTCTCTGGGCAGAGGCACTTGAGAGCCATTTGTGGACGCAATTCCTCTGGCTGGGAACCTGGGCGATTGCATCAGAATGCCACCATCAGTTTGGTCTCAAACATTTACATTTGCAAGCACCGTGCTAAGTTGAGATTAAATTATTTGCCATGCTGCGTAAACTGACGAAATGTTAGTTTACACCTGTTTATATAGCAGGCGACGGATTGGTAATCAGAAGTTTGCCAGTTGAGTGTAAATCACTGTCGCTTGCCACTTATGTTTACCCAGTGAACTATGCCCTCCTTGTCTTACTTGTGTGCGAAAAGCCCAAAGCTGGATAGATGGGGCCCTAAAATGCTTCTTAGGACACACACTTCCAAGGAGAAGAAACAGAAAAGCAGGCAGGGACAGTGTAATTTGTAGTTATATGAAGCAGTATGTCTGTGTGTCTGTATGAGTGCGTGCGTGCGTGCGTGCGTGTGTGTGTCAGGAGCTGCTTGAAGGTTCAGGTTTGCAACTGATTTGCACGGTAATAGGTCATCCATATGTCTTTAGTTTTGTGTTCACAATGGGAAGAGGAATAATCATTTCTATGGAATTGCTTGAGTTTTGGAAGTTGGACCACGTACTGAAAGTATTCTATAAGTTATGAAGTTCAAAACATATGCGATGCTAGGTGCTGCTTCTTATTTATTTATTTCATGTTGGGTTGTTGAAACTGGGTCTTACTTTGTAGCCCAGGCTAGTTTTGAATGCAGAGCAATCCTCCTTCCCCAATCTCCTCAGTGCTGGGTTAATGGGTATTAGGTATTATACTTGGCTGTTCCTGTCTTTTTTAAAAGAAGGAAATTTGTTGTTGCAGGAGAACTTAAGCCTGAGTGCTGACTGGCTTCTGGGCCCCCTTTTGTGTTTGTCCCGTTCTGCCTGCTCTGTGCTACACTCTGGGTTAACAATAAAGACTCAAGCACCAGACCCAGGCAGGGACGCCTCAAAGACAGAGCCAAAAGCCATGGATAGTGGCACAGCCATGAAATCCCCAGCACTTGGGAGGTGAAGGCCAGATGAGGTGAAGCCATTCTTAGGTACATAATAAGTTCAAGGGCAGCCTGGGCTACATTATATTAGTTCTACAAAAAGCAAAGCAAAATAAAATAGAAAAGCCAAGAAAAAAAACCCAACAAACAAACAAAAAATATTAAACACTTCAGAAGATCAGATGTGCTCAGTATTATTAGGGCATAATAGCGTACCATCCATCCTAACCTCCCTTCCCCACCCCCCCTTTTAACTCTATTGACCTCCTGTTCCAGTTTTTCTTCTTTCCCCTGTCTCTTCTCCATTTCTGTCCCCAATTTTCTTCCCTCTGCCTGATTCTCTGAAGGTGAACTCAGTTTTCTCTGAGTTTTCTCTTCTTTATCTTTTAAAACAAGATTTATTCATTTTTAATTTTGTGTACGTGTGAAAGGCTGCGTGAGATTGTGTGCACCATTTGCATGCAGTTGCCCACAGATGCGGATATCAGAAGAGAACAGGCTCAGATCCCTTAGAATAGGAATTATAGTAGACTGTGAATCACCCAGTATGGGCACAAGCAACCAAACCTATGTAAAAACAGCAAGTCCTTTTACCACTCAGCAGTCTCTCTGGACCTTTCTTTTCCTTCTTGATCTACACACTGCTCAGGGTTAAGGCTTTTTCAGTCCATGGCCTTGATTGTGATCACATGTTGATGGTGCCCAGGTCTATACTTGTCATTCAAACTCTTACCTCAATAGCTATAAGGATGCCACAAGCCAGATACCTAGGGATGTAGCCACTGGAGTACCCCATCTACATCCCAGATTCCTAACTACAAGAAATCTTTCTAAATCTGCACAGTTCTCTGCCCTGTGGTGCTGGTGGACCCTGAAGCCTGCCTAGCACTTAGGAGTCTTCAGTGTTCTTTGTTCTTTAGTCAGGTAACCAGGCTCCCACCAAGTGTGTTATATGACATTTGGCCTATAATATTTAAAATGCGTTTATTAAGAATTTGCCTCCACTGTAAGTCAAGACACATATACACTTGTGGGGGGGAGTGTGATCCAGGCACTAATGCTTTGAAGAGATCCCCGAGTTTATTTGGTGTTCATCCCTTCACAGTGGATAATCCACTTAATTTAATCTCTTTTCTTCTTTGTCTGCCATTTCTTCCTCATACGTACCATCATTCATCAGCTCTTTGCTATGTTATTAACCTGATTTCTAAGGAAGCTAAAATATATGTATCTGACTTATATTTTATTAAAAGACCATGTAACATTCTCCATTATCTTTTACTCCCACGCTGCTTTTTTCTCATTACATATTATCCTTATGTGTGAAGGTTAGGATGTCCTTATTAGGGCCTTAATTAATTTAATTCCAAGTTATTCTGGGCTTCTAACTTTAATTGATATCCTTTCTTATAAATAACTCATCACGACATCATGCATAAGGTAGTATAGAAGTCAGATCTTTTTGAAGGAGGTGCAAAAAGCCATCTTCTGAGAGAATTTATCATGACATTAACATTTCCAAAATATATGCATGTGCACACACATACACACACATATACACATGTACATCCACATGCACACACAAGGTTACAAACACAACTGAAGATGGAAACTGTAGGTCTCATATTGTGATTGCTTACAGTTAAGTAGTGATCACCTTTGTCCAGTCTGATTCCTGGGAATAGCTGGGAGAGTTAGGGTTTTACTGCTGTGAACAGATACCATGACCAAGGCAAGTCTTAAAAAGGACATGTAATTGGGTTGGCTTACAGGTTCAGAGGTTCAATCCATTATCATCAAGGTGGGAACAGGGTAGCCTCTAGGTAGACATGATGCAGGCAGAGCTGAGAGTTCTACATCTTCATCTGAAGGCTACTAGTAGAAGACTGACTTCCAGGCAACTAGGATGAGGGTCTTAAGCCCATGCCCACAGTGACAAACCTACTCCAATAAAACCACACCCCCTAATAGTGCCACTCCCTGGGCCAAGCTTATACAAACCATCACAGAGAGGTAGAAACTATGCATGTACAAAGAAAGTCTGCTTGAGATGGCAGAGAATTAGACAGCCTAAGTCCAGAGGACTCTTCTATTGTCTTCTCTCCACGATGAGAACCATGGAGGTGATAATGATTCCTTGCTATGTGTTATGAATACTAAGAACTTCAGTGACTTTACTCCATATATTTCTATGGCAATATTTATTTTATCATTAATGAAATACTAGTATAACATTTTTGTTAAACTAGTATATGAATTGATATATATGTGTATGTTGCATGTGTATATGCTATATAGATTATATATTATTATTATATGTTATAATATATGAGGAAACAGACTCAAAGTTGGGTGTTACTTGTGATCATTCTACCAAAAACTGGCCTCATTGAGATTAAAGCCATCCTAGCACCAAAGGCTATGCTGTGGACTAATAACACTTTTTTCATGAGAAAAAAATTCATTTTTCTGGCCTCTTTATCCACATTTGAAAAATAAACTGTTAAGTTGTTTCTAATACTAAAAGTTTATATCATGTCCTGTGTCAATAAAATAAATGAAAGGGGCTACATCATTGCTATACTACCATTGAGAAAAGTAATGCAAAATTTTGTTACATCAAAAATCCAATGATTATTATAAACAAAAATACTGTACAACTTGAATTTACTAGGGAGTACTTGGAATAATCTTATAGTAATTTCCAGAGAACTTAGTCTGAATAAACAGCTGAAGCTTATATCTATTCACAGGATTGAATTGAGTCATTTGAAAACAGAATACTAGGATTCTTTTTTCCTTTTTAGATTTATAGAATTGAGAGAATCCTAAAAGTAGTGCTAAATATCATTGACTCAAAACTACTAAACCATGTTTCTGTAGTCAAGTTTTATCTCGTGGCTCAGTAGTTAATTCACAGAGTGTAGGGCTGGTAACATTTAAACTCAAGTGGCAATTCCTCTTGCTTATTAGCTCTTTGACCCAAACAAGTTATTCCTCTACTATTGCTAGACTAAACTGTCACTATTCTAATTCACGAGCTAGAGACAATAGAAACATTGGCAAGTGTGGTAAAGATTAAATGATTATGCACAAAAAAAACCTGACACAATTTCTGATTATATTTTCTTGGCTCAGTAATATCTTCTGTTGTTTATAATCATCATCACTATTACCACCACCATCACCACCCTCATCTCCACCACCACCACCACCCTCATCACCACCACCACTACCACCCTCATCACCACCACCACTACCACCCTCATCACCACCACTACCACCACCTCCATCGCCACCACGATCCCCACCACCATCGCCATCACTACCACCATCACCACCACCACCCTCATCACCACCACCACCTTTATCACCACCACCACCCTCATCACCACCACCATCACCCACCATCATCATCATCACCACATCACCACCATCACCTCCATCATCACGACCATCACCATCATCATTACCACCATCATCCCCAACCCCCTAACACTGTGGTTGCTATCATGACCACTGCCATCACCACTATCATTACTGCTACTATGATGATGGTCATCTTCACTATCATCATCATTGTCATCGCCAACACACCTACATCCCAGATTCTCCTAACACAGTAACTGTTGCTGAGGAAGACACCCTGCTGGAGTGTTAAGTGGGATTGCTATCTTTTAGAAAGAAATAATCTCAAATATAGTCTTTTATCACTGGCCATTACCTTCCTTCTTCAGTTTTTATATCCCATAAACAGCCTACAAACCAAAAAGACTGGAATTGTCATTCAAGAGACAGTAGCCAGTTGGAGGGAAGGTACATTTTTCTCTCTCTAAAAGAAACACACACCGAAACAAAATTTGTTGAACTAAATATATACACTTCCCTTCCTTAATCAGAGCCTTTTCTGCAGGGCTACATATCATTCCACTTTACCGAGCTGACATGAAAGTGGACTGTGAAACAATAACATTATATGTGTGAGAAAGTAAGTGGAAATAAAGTAGCCATCGAGAGTTGGTTCAAATTCAAACTTAACATAGACATGTAATGTCCGTCTGGCCTGGAGGAAGAACCAGGGCATGTCGTGGGGGTCTTACCTTGAGTTTTATTTGACTCTACATCTTTCTGAACAATAGCTTGAGTTTCAACTAATTTTTTTCTACTATGGGATGGGATAGGAAGGCTTGCCTAATAAACTGCGAACATGAGGTGATACAACAATTAACTCCCTTAAATATATCGGATTTATAACTTTTAAAAGCAACAATCTATCTGGTATTTAAACCGTATGTCATAACATTGTGTACACACATGAATAGGTCATAACTGGTTATAATTGAGTGTGTGTGTGTGTGTGTGTGTACATGTGTGTGTGTTTTATCTGTAACTTGTCCATGTAAGAACAACACTGTAATCTCTATGTACACTCACGCATCTGTAAGAAATAGGAATTTGTTTTCTTTCCATTAAGACTCTGTCTGGTTTTATAATTAGTGTTTATAGTAAATACATTCAAAGTTTATCCTTGGAATCCTCAATTCTCTTGCCTTTGTAGTATCATCTGAGCCTTAAACTAATTTATTACAGCTTCTTTGGGCTTCAAAGTGACTGAACCTCTGTGGCAAGCTTTGGCCACTCAAAAACACACCTGGACACGGGCCAACTCCTGCTCAAGCTTTACAGGGCTGGCAGTTAGCACACAGGCCTTTACTTAGAACAACACTTGCTGAACTCATAAATGTCCCTGTGACCTCCAGGCCTTAGCAATCGAGCATCTTACTGTAAAATTTTTAGTTCTGTATCAACCGCCAATTTCTCTATTAATAAAAAGAATGAACTATAAACAATGGTTACTTTTAATGGATAAAGTCGAAAGATTTTCAGCAACAAGCAACTTCGTAGCCCAGTGTTGTTTCTCATCTGCCCTTGGCTTGTCCCTGACCATTTCTGGCTCAGTTTGCTCTGACTTTAGCTGGGTGGATGAACATTTTGGTAGTGACCTTGCCTTGTTCTTTAACAATGGGGTCAGGGCAGGGCAGACTGATTCATGAATGGTCCCTTGGGAGATTTTGGGTGGGTCAGTAATATGAAGAATTAAGTATGGCTAGAATACTGAGTACACTGTTAATATCCCACACATATACACACACTTAGGTCATCAGGACTTGCTAATCATTTCACCACTTAGTGAGCCGATACTATTCATCGCGTTACACGGTTTCTTATAATTTTGTGAGGAATGTCTGTTCGTCTCCATTTTTTCAAATAGGAAAACTGAGAACAAGAGGGGGGAGGTAAAGTAATTTATTTCAAGCCAGAAGCTTATTAAGAGCCCAAGCTGCAGTTTTAGCAATAGTCATGTGGTGCCACAGCCTCTGTTCTGACCCATACTGCTGTTCTTATGGATAATGATCTTCCAGTACAGCCACTAAATAGGTCCTGAAGGTCACTGTGACCGTAATGTCCAGCTCTTGCTTTTTTACATAGGGATCTCTGGCACTGAAGGGGTTAACTAGCATTTTTTCTTCTCATCCATATCAAGGCATGATGTCAAGGAAAACAGCATGAGTAGGCTTCTCTGTGCACTTTCCAATGCAGGGATGCCTATGCCTCCCTAGATGCTCTAATCACACATTAGTGGGATCAGATCTTATTGGTGCTATGGCTTCTAGCCACGGGATGGTAGCTTTCTGAAGGAGCAACAGTGGCAGAAAGTGGTTCATTAGGTCAACGCCCAGGCAAAGATGTGAGCATGTACCAAAAGTACGTGTGAGTACTTACTGTTAACCCCTGTCTGGAGTTAGACTGATAGGCGGACAGAAGCAGAGCTATAAAGATACTAGGTCTGGATAAAAGTTTGTACACACAGTTTTTAATCTTTCCTGAAAGTAATTTTGTCCTCCAGGCTTTGCCCATTAAGTGACTCCTCCCTGTTTTGGAGGAAAAAGGGAAAAATGTTTATCTGTATCTCGTACACACACACACACACACACACACACACAATACGAATAGAACTTGTTCAGTCCCTATAATCCTATAATGCTACCTGTATACGTCTCAGGGCTGACCATTTGGCACTGGGCAACTAATCAATGTGTTTTTGCCTGGAGAGGACTGCCTTTCCCACACCCAGTCTTTTTCCATTGCCTTTAGTTCTTTATGGAGGATTGACACCTCCTGGACTTCTCTCCATCCATGGCATTGTCGTTGATTCCCTTTCTCCAGCTCACAACTTAGCAGTCATATTGGTTAGCCTTTGTGGATAGAGCTTCTGTCATTACTAGAAAATGTGTTCTCACAGCAGATTTCCTGATCCTCTGCCTCTGACAATTTTTCATCACCCTAGCCCTCCCTTTTTTGCAGTGTTCCCTAAGACTTAGGTGTGGGGGATTAGACTCTACAATTCTTCATTTTGGTTGACTGTGGTATTCTATAGAGGTTTACATCTGTTGCAAAGAGAAGTTTCCGTGATGAGGGGTGAAGACTCCACTTATCTGTGGGCATAAGGAGAAATGTTTGTATATTGTTGTTGGGAATTATTCTGGTTTAGTAAATTAGCAGTTATAAATTCTATTCTTCAGTACCTCTTGGATCTTCCATGCATGTTCCTTTAGCCTACCCACCCTTCTCATTCTCTACCAAGCCAACTCACTTCAAAGTACTCCTTTCCTTAAATACTTCAGGTCTCCTGGTAGTTCCCTCTTAGGACTGCTAGTTTGAATAAGAATGACCCCATAAACTCATATATTTGAATGCTTACTCTCCAGGGAGTGGAACTCTGATAGAATTAGCAGGATTAGGATGTGTGACCTTGTTGGAGGAAGTGTGTCACTGGAGAATGGATTTTGAAGTTTTAAAAGTTCACACAAAGCCCAGTCTCTCTGTCTCTTTGTTTCAGTCTCTTTCTTTGTCTCTGCCACTTTGTCTCTGTCTGCCTCTCTTCTCCTCTCTCCTCTCTCCTCTCTCCTCTCTCTCTGTCTCTCTGTCTCTCTGTCTCTCTCTCTCTCTCTCTCTCTCTCTCTCTCTCTCTCTCTCTCTCTCTCTCTCTCTCTCTCTCCCCTTCACTGCCTGAGGACCAGTTAGACTGTAAAGGTCTCAGACACTGCTCCAGTGCCCATCTGCTTGCTGCCGAGCTCCCATTCTCCCTACAATGATGATAATGGACTAAGTCCCTGGAACTGTTGGCAAGTTACCAACTAAAAGCTTCCTGGTATAAGAGTTGCCATGGTCATACAGTTTTTAATCTTTCCTGAAAGTAAGCTTTTAATTTTTCCTGAAAATATCTCTTCACAGCAACAAAACAGTGACTAAGCTAGGGCTCCTCTAAATTAGTATCAGTATATTATACGTATTATTGCTATACTTGTATTTATCTTCCAAGCTGTGGAACCCAATGTAACAAATGCATGCATGCATGTGTTTGTGCATGTGTGCATGTGTGCTTGTTTGTGTGTGTGTGTGTGTGTGTGTGTGTGTGTGTGTGTGTGTGTTGTATTAAAATTGCCCAATGGAGGTGGAAGTAGATATATAGTTAGATGAGGGAAAATGGCAAAGACCAGAGGTTCCTACTAAATGTTTCCTTGCGCCTGGTCCACTTAATCCTTGCCCTTCCAATTTTTCAAATATACACCAATGGGAACGGATATTAAGAAGCTGAATAACTGTAATTATTGTGTGCATCTACATTTAAATTGCATGAGACATCTCAGGTTTGGGGAAGTAACACAAGTATATTCTATATGAAAAATTCTATCAGATGAAGAATGGGCCAGCGATATAACAAAAGAGATTAAGTTGAACTCAACGTTTAGAAACGTTGCGAATAGCCAGAATACAGCAAATACATAGGCAAATGCCATCATTAAACCACTACCATGAGAACGGGACCCCCTTTGAAGGAATCTTAGAAAGGACTGAAAGAGCTTGATGGGACTTGAGACCTCATATGAACAACAATGCCAACGAACCAGAGCTTCCAGGGACTAAGCCACTACCCAAAGACTATACATGGACTCACCCTGGACTCCAACTGCATAGGTAGCAATGAATACCCTAGTAAGAACACCAGTGGAAGGGGAAGCCTTTGGTCCTGCCAAGACTGAACCCCCAGTGAACGTGATTGTTGGGGAGAGGGCGGTAATGGGGAGAGGATGGGATAGAGAAGGGGAGGGGGAAGGGCTAGGGGGATGTTGGCCCGGAAACCAGGAAGGAGAATAACAATCGAAATGTAAATAAGAAATACTCAAGTTAATAAAGATGAAAAAAAGAGAAAGAAATGTTGAGAATAATCAATTAAAAAAGGATGGAGAAGGGATCTTACGTCAGAAGAAGTCACTCCTAGGGAGAGGATGCTTCTGTACCTGCCAGCCTGGGGACCTAAGTTTTTACAAGCAGAATGTCCAAAGGCAGAAGCATGGGATAGTCATTGACACAGAATAAACAGTTCACATACATATAGGCATTATCAGGCCCTTTATACTGACAGAGGCTCCACTCTACCTGGGAATCTTTTATAAGGGACACTTTTGTTTGTTTCTTATTCAGAAAAGAAACGCTTGCCAACACCAATTTATCTAAGTGGATGATACTGCTGATTCCATTTCTTATTTGGGACAGACATCTGATGTTACACAGTGCAGAGCAACTATGATCAGCTGATGGCTAGTCACAACTAAAGTCTGCCTGCTCCCCTTTTAGGATATTGGCTTGAGAAGCCAGGCCTGCAGTTTGTTAAAATGAAAACTGATGTGGAGTTTGGAAGTGCTGATGGTTTTCTTTGGGGCGGGGTAGAAGAGCTCTTAAAGTAGCCTAGATCTTCCCTTCTCCAACTTTAAAATGCCTTGGAATATCTTAGAAAACTTTAAATTAGATTCTTTTTAAAATTAGATTCTTATTGATTCAGTCTGGGATGTAGTCTTGGATTTATTACTAACATGTTCTCAGATTCAAATTCTAATTCTGCTGTTCTAGATAGCATGCTGTGGGTAGTAAGGACGCAGAGTATTCTGAAGAGAGAATCTAGTTCATGTAATTCAGTTCAGAAACCAAACATGTGTCATGCTAAAACTTAACCAATCAATATTCCAGGTTATTTATCTGTATAAAAGAAATGATGTAATTGCCCCTCTTGCATTTTATATTTGGCACAGGACAATGGAAAATACACAAGCGAGGAATTAGCTCTCTTTTCTGATTCTTTGCATGATTACAGGTACTTCCATACTATAATAAGGGAATTAGTACAAGGTTATCTCAGTACCTTCACCTGTGTAATACAGCAAGTAAGTCCTTATACATCCACTGAACAAAAATCTATTGATACCTAATGTGAAACAGAAACAATGCCAGTTACTGAAAATATGGTACAAGGCCCAGGTAATAAACAGGCAAGAAAAACAACAAACAAATAGAAGAAATAACACGATAATTGCAGAGCATGCAGTCTGTGAAGGTGAGAAAGATGCTATCTTAATAAGATGCAATGGTGACAGAGGGTTCTCTTGGTGATAAGAACATGTTAACAGATAGAAAGAAAGAGATGGGTCTAGTCAACACTATTATAAGCAGGAAGAACGGTTCCTGTGGCAGGGAAGATCTGGTCCTGCACCTGTAATCTCATCTCAGAGTGTGTAAAGTACACTTAAAAACATGATTAGTCATGAATGGTATAAAAGAAAATGGAGTCATATAATACACGACCTTGAAGGCTAATATGAAGAATTTGGACTTTAATGAATTTCAATATTTTATTTTGCAACCAGAAACAAATGAAATGTTCCACAAAGGAAATGTTACATGCAATTTATTCATTTTTTTATGAAAATTTCCACTACTTGATACTTGATAGCTGGATATGAAAGGGTACAGGGAAGTAGAACATCTAGCTGGGTATGAAAGGGTACAGGGAAGTAGAACATCTAGCTGGGTATGAAAGGGTACAGGGAAGTGGAACATCTAGCTGGAATGTAAGTGAGTGGCTTTGAAAATTTGTGGCTACAGAGATGCTGAGATCCTGGGACAAGCTCCAGGAATACCTGCAAGGAGGAAGTCACTGGGCTTACTAATGGATTGCATGAGACCAGATGGGATTGGGGGAAATGGAAGATTGAGTGAGTGTAATCTACAAAGTCTCCTGGGCTTCAGGTTGGAGTGACGAGTTAGATGGTGATGTCATTCACTATGCTGAAGATGTCTGAGGGGGAGTACAGGCAGAATTGTGGAAACCAAGAACTAAGGAATAATAGTTTGTATCATGTAGGTAGGGTTTGAGGGTAAAGTTATATTGATAAGAATTCTTCTACAAAAGACGTGTTCTTCATTCTTCAATATCTTTTTCTGTTAATGTTATTTTTATGAAGTACTCCCCACTGTAGACACCAGATGCCCTTGGTTGGCAAAGACATGATAATTCTCTTGGACCCAGAAACCATATTCTTATTTTTCTCCAAGGGAACATAAATATGACTTTTGACAAGCTTTCAGTGGTGATAGAAAAATGGGGTAGACTCGTGTGTGCCTCGAGCAACATCAATCAAACGTGCAGCCAAGTTTTGATTACAAGGTCTTTACTGCTGGCAGGGATGTAAGGAGGAGAAAAGGCACAGCTGGGTTTTCAACAGTAGGTGGGTACCACGAGCTCTGGAAATTGGAAAAAGTCACCTCTCAACTTGGAAATTGCAGTGATTTGTCTGGAGAAGTTAAAAAGAAAATAAATACAAACCTTACCCTAACCCCAGCTCCTCATGATGCCATTTACAAAGTAAGGAATTAGAAAGCAAGATCACCCGGCTAACAACCCTTGCCAAAAAGCTGGATGCTCAGCAGAGACCAGATGGAATGGTTGCAGGCTTATTAGGTAGATGATCCCATTCTATTTTCCCTGTATTTATGGCTTACTTTTACTAGTATGGGAAGGAAAAGAAACTATAGGAGTTTGCCAACCTTGTTGAATATAAAAAATATGGACAAACTAAAATGAAAAATCTATACAATCCAAGACTCAGAGATCTAGTTCAACAATAGAAATATAGAAGGCTCTGGGTTTGATCCCAAAACACTGTAGGAACAACAGGGACAGAAACAAAGAGTAAAAGCAGGGAGAAAAGGAAGAAACTGTCTTAGGTCAATTGCTGATTTGGTTCAGTATGCCTGATAATCTAGATTTGCAAATTAACTCTTACTTGATTCTGGTAAGAATACAGATTTCACTGGAAACCCATTTGTCTAATGGTTAGGATGTGGTATTGTATCTTGAGAACCTCAGTCTCTAGTCCACCTTTAGCTGGTGGCTTCTTTACCAAATGACATTGAGAAAGTCACCTACTTGGTCACCAGTTTCAATTTCCTATAAAAGGAAATACTTTCAACTTCCCTTACTCCACTATAATGAAGAGAATACAGAATGTGGAATGTGTTATGCAAAATATAGTAGAATGAGCTTTCAAAGAAGTCTTGTACTCTTGGGAAGGATCTGTCTGTACAGATTGGTTCAGTGCCTACTGCTATCATTCCTTGAAATGAAATCTACTCACACCATGACTTCAAAGAGTCTACTGGGTCCTGATCTATACATATTATCCGAAGGAAGTGGACCAAGAGGGGAAAAGCCATTTTTTTACATGAATAATCCTGTAAGAGTGAAAGCTCAGTCTGTGACATAACGATCAAGATCATGTCACTGATGTGCCTTGGTCTAGAGAGTTGCAATAACAGTTCTGTAGACTGAGTGACTTAAACAACTGGCATTCATTACTTACAGTAAGAAACACATAGGGCATTAATGAGGTACAGATCTGCATACATCTGAATAAATGAGTATTTTCAGAGGCACTTAACTGAGGAAAGGACTGAGGAAAAGACACTCCCTGGATGTGACTGGCACCATTCAATGGGGTAGAGGCTGGGACTGAATAAAAAGAGGAAAAGGAAAGCCAGCTGAGTGTCTGAATCCCCCTTTCTCTGCTTCCTGATCTTTGGCAAAGTGAGCAAACAGCCTCCCGCTCCACAGTGTTGGTTGCCTGTCCTTGCCTTCCCTGCCTTGCTAGATAGACCTCATTCCTCTGAACTGCTGGTCAAACTCTTCCTCCTTGCTTTTCATCAAGTGCAACCAGAAAAGGAATTAAGTCATTCGAAGGAAAAGACAACATGATAAAGGAGAATTTATGAGTCTGGGAGAAATGTAGGAACTCTTATGAAAGGACCCGATGGCAGAGGGAATGGGGCTTGCTCACTTTCCCTCACACACACACAGCTAGTCCAGGGACCTCTGTCTAACTGTGCAGTTTCTCTTGCTACCAGCCGCCCTCTTTGTGCTGCTGCTGGTTCGTCACACTGTGGGGGTACAACCCCAAACACCCAGACTTTGTCTTCTCCATCCAAGTTTAATCTGTCTACACTCACCTCTGAGGTTATTAAACTGGCAAGGAAATGCATGAACTCCACATTCTTAAATGGTTCCTCACTCTGGGCAGGGAGTGGGGAGACTGTTTCCATGGTTGAACTATTTTAACCAATTCAGAGAAAAATACCACATGAAGTAAAAACACTGTCATCCTAGCCAAACATGGGTTTTCCTTCCTAATCACACTTACATACAAGGAGTGATTGAGCAATCTGGCTTCCCTCTTGGTGACACTGGTATTGCTGGCTCTCTACACTTGAGAAATGTCAGCTCAACAGAGACATGGGAAGGGTCTCAACTGTGAAAGGTAGGAGGAAGAAGGGATTCCTCTGCGGGATTTAACCTCTACAGGGTAAGGGGGAAAGTTTTAAAAAAATGAATTTAAAAGGGTATATGCAGGAGGCTCATTACAGTAAAGTGAACTGCAAACCCTTTACCAGAGAACACTTTTGGAAGCCATCTTTAAGTATCATCTTTGTAAGAAAGAATCCACACACTAAATAGTACAGACCATGATCGTTCTTTTGCATAGAGTTCCACAATGAACACACCTAAAGTATGCTAGGGTGATCCATGTATAGCATGTCACCTTCTAAGGAGACATTATTCAAATATGTTACTCAAATTGTTTGAAAACAAATGCATCCTGTGATTTGAGGTCTCAGAAAAGGAGAACTTAGCACCACAGAGTGGGTTTTTTTTTTTAATCTATAAGGGGAAATAAATGTATAGTTTTACTCTGAGAGTTATGATGAGTTGATTTGTTTGTCATATGACTTGCAATGTATCTGAAGTTATTCAGTGATTTCAAAATCAAACACTTATTTAGCTTTCATATCAGTTATATGCTGGTTCCTAGAAATTGAAAACAAGAAATGACACAGCTGCTAAACTCGCTAAGTTTCCAGAGGAAAAAAAATAATTTCGACATTTGTATAACAGAGTAATCCATGTTTCTTTGATTAAAAAAAAATGGAAGAATATTGCAAGCACACAGGAAGGCCTGGTGTGATTGCTAGTTAAACGCATATATGGAATGGTGTATGTATCTTAATGTTAAAATGAGATCACGTCACTAGAAAATGTCATTTTAATGTTTTGGACATATAGCACAAGTCTATAATCCCAAGCAGCTGGAAAGTGTTGGTCAGAGGACCTAGGAGTTAAGTGCACTTCAACCTTATCTGAGGCCAGCTTGGATTGGGTATATGAGACCCTGTCTCAAAACACAGTCTCTCTCTCTCTCTCTCTCTCTCTCTCTCTCTCTCTCTCTCTCTCTCTCTCTCTCTTTCTCTCTCTCTCTCTCTGACACACACACACATCCCAAAGGAAAGAAAGAACATAGCAGTTTAAAGCCACCATCTGCATGGTGAGGAGAGCCACTGACCAAAAGATTGTTTATATTTTGAATTGCAAGCTTATCTGCAGCCACGAGTTTTGTGAATCAGAAGTGGATATGTTAAAACAGCCAAACTGGAAAGCACCTTCTGACTGCAGTGAGTCAGAGGGGAGTGGAGTGGAATTTGCAGTAACAAGAACCCTGGTGCATCTGACTCCCATCCATCTTAAGTCCAGTCTCTGGTCGGGGGCCATGTCTGGGCCTGAGATGGAGAGACAGTTCTCCTAGGACAGTATTGACTCATACCTTCTCAAGGATCTGGTGAAAGGTAGGAACCTATTCCAAGGAGGGAAAAAAAAAAAAAAACGAATGCATACACAAAGAAAACAGAGCTAGCTCCTTTGAAGGTCAGGTGAACCTCTGTTTCAGAACAATAACTCTTTCTCCTCAAGGATGTAATGGTTGTTAACAACTTCAGCAAATATAATACCACAGATCTGGTGATGTTCAAGTTATACCTGATTCATTCCTGGAGTATGTGACAACTGTGCTATACTCTCAACTATATGACATCTCCCAATGTCCTTATCTGTGAGACTTTGCCCATAAACAGTCCAGTTGATGCAGTTACCTACTCTCTTGGGAGTAGCAAGTTAAATATACAAGACCTCCTTGCACTGCTAACTACAATAAAGGTGTTTTAATTTTATGAGCCACATTAGGAAATTTGGCTAAATAGAACCTACTACCCTCCCTTTTTATTTCATATATTTTGGTGTGTGTGTGTGCGTGTGTGTGTGTGCGTGTGTGTTCCCATACATATGACATGACATGTATGAAGGAACTTTGAAAGTCAGTTCTCTCCTTCCAGCTCGTAGGTTCCAAGGATTCACTCAGGTCATCAGGCTTGGCACCTTTACCCTCTGAGCCATGTCGCTGGCCTGGTTTGCTAATGTTTGCCACCCATTTCTGAGGATACAGTCTTTTCTTACGGGCTGTTTGGTTTCCTGTCTTATTAGCAAGTTCCTGAAGATCCAATGCCTGGATGACGGAACCTGGGAACAAGGGAGCTGTGTCCCCGTGGTGTGTGAGCCTCCTCCTCCTGTTTTTGAAGGCATGTATGAATGTACTAACGGCTTCAAGCTGGACAGCCAGTGTGTGCTCAACTGTAACCAGGAAACAGAAAGGGTAAGGAAGACTCTGTGAGCTTCATTTGCTTGAGACTGCGCTCTCACCTCTACGACCAGGGTCATGACATTTCTGAGAAGTGAACTTAAAAATCCAGCAAGCAGGTTTTCATGCAGCCGGGCGGTAATGAGAAGCACTGATATTATTCCATAGAGAGTTCCTAATAGTGTTAGTGTTTTGGAGCATTCTTCTCCAATTTCAGTTTTCTGAGATAAGGGAAAGAAACCAGTGAGTAGGGTACCAGGGTTCATTTCAAACTAGCCTAGGATCAAGATCTGGCCGTGCGGTCAACTCTCATGCATGCGCTGACCTACCTAGGAGGAGTTGTAGATTTATTTCATTTTATTTTTGACAGTAGAACAAAGTCCCAAACAAAAACACAAGTTGTTGAACAAAGCATATTAAAGTGCAGTTTGACTATTACACCAGGCAACAGACATGGAGAAAGGGAATAGACTTCAAGCAGAATTAAAAGCAGCAGAAATGTGTGTATTTCAGTAGTGAAGCAATGACATACCTTTAGGAAAATTATTAATTACTTTCACTACACAAAACATGCCTTGGGAAAAATTCAGCATTTCCCACAAGCAACATTAATGTGATAATATGTATGAATCAGGGCATAGCAACTCTATTTGGGGAAAATTTCACAAAACAGCGTAGAATACACAGCTCTGGTCAGTAGTGTATTATATCCTCAGACCCAAGGAAAACTTGTTATGATTCTTTCTCATGGAAGCAAAGCTTGTCTTGAATTCCCTGTTTGTCCTTCCTTCCTTCCTTCCTTCCTTCCTTCCTTCTTTCCTTCCTTCCTTCCTTCCTTCCTCCCTTCCTTCCATCCTTCCTTCTTCACTCCCTCTTTCCCTTCCTTCCTTTCCTTCTCTTCCTTCTCTTTCTTCTCTCTTTGCCATTTCTAACTCTACTTATTGTTCTAATCATCATATAGCCCAAGTTTCCCTTTCCCCCTCCTACAATGAAATTAACAAAATAACAATAGCGGTGTTCTGTATCTTTGATATTCTAGATTCCCATCATCTGCACGAAAGAGGGGTTGTGGACCCAGGAATTCAAGTTGTGTGAAAACTTGCAAGGAGAATGCCCACCACCCACTTCCGAGCTGAATTCTGTGGAGTACAAGTGTGGACAGGGACATGGGATTGGTAAGAACGGAGACCTGTTCATGTTACCCACTTTGCTTTGGGACCCAGAGTGACTGGATTTGTAGCTCTGAAAGAAAATATACACCTGAACAGCTACACTGACATGATGTCAGGCTCCTCCTGTGTGGTGCGGGGCTCCCATATTGCCTCTGTTGTTGCAGAAAGGATTACTTGGGATGACACTCACTTGTGTTCTTCAGTTTTTCTCACTTGTGCTGTTCTTTAGTCTTTCTCTCCAGAGGACTGGGTTCCAGAATCTGTGGGCAAGCGCTGATTTAAGTAATTGTAGTTAAAATTGTTTAGGACCGGAACTGACTTGGAGTAAAGCTGACTCGACTTTACCCAAACTGGCCCTACCCTTGTAGAAACATTGAAATTTGTGTGAAACCTTATGAGACTGAGTCTAAATTCTGAATTACACAGGCTTGAAATTTTCCATGCAATATAATTATGCATATTACGAATTAATTGGAAACCTCAGTCATTTCGGAATGGATTCTTCCCTGTGTTCCAAGTATTTGTGCCTTGATGTCTTATACTCAGGCCTGGTTTAACGGTGTTTCATGAACAGATTCTCTGAAAACTGATTTCTACATAAAATATTACACACACACACACACACACACACACACACATACACACGCACACGCACACACACACATGCACACATATATAGGCACCTACAAGTAATGTAATTTAAAAATATATTATTTACCAATAGACAGACATATAGACCATGAGAATTGATAAGAGGGCTAGAGATAATATATTTGTGTACGAGGAAACAGAGAAAACCCAAAAGAGTTTTATTTGAATAGGCTTTGAGGAGGTGCTTGGATTGTCCATGTAAACAAACAGAACAAGATTTTCCTTTGAGAGACCAAAATCTCTGCTTCTGGTTTTGAATGTTTCCTCCTTTACTTGAATAGGTTTCCTGGTTGTGCACATAATAATGTGTGTCAATTGAGAGGCTAGGCTAGGCTGGGAGGAAATGTAATGATCACTACCCTACATCCCCCACTCCCACTCCATAGATATTTAAGCTCCAAGATCACAGCTGCAATAAAAAGTTCCTGGGAGATCAGAATAATATCAAATATGTTTAAAAGCATCAGAATTTCACAAGCAAGAGCCCTGATTTGAGAATATGGGGATCTGGTAAGCCAGAAATTGATCTCTACATGGTTGAATGGCTCAGTGAGACATTGATTCCTAAGAACAGGATATATTGTACCAGGCAGAGGAAGTCTCACATAGGGAAAGGCAAAGAGTTAAGTTGCCACAGTGGCTCTTGGTCACCTTACATACATACAGGTACACAGGCGGTGGATGTCAGTCCTGTCTGTAACTAACGTGATGTTATGGCCTGTAGTATAGAAAGCGAGCACTGGAAAAGACTGTGATCTGGGAAAGTCATGTCTCTGTTATAACTTTCAATTCCTTCAGGTGCAGTGTGCTCCCCATCATGTGTAATTCCCCCTAGTGACCCTGTGATACTACCAGAGAATGTGACTACTGACACTTTGGAGCACTGGATGGAACCTGTCAAAGTGCAGGTAAGCACAGGGTAGAGACAGAACTACGAGCAATTGTCAAGTGGAAGGCCGTTCTCTGCAAGGACTGAGAGGCTGTCCAAATACCCTGGCATCGAACCACTGTGTAGATGATTCCCGTGACCGAAGAGAAGCCATCAAGTAAGAGAGAAAAATGGCGGAGGAAAGAAGGGGGTCATTTAAAGGGGAAGATAGAAAGAAGATTCAGAGAAATGAACAACAGGGAAGAAAATGAATAATGAAAACATGGCAGGAGGTGTTAGGATTAACCGAGGAAATCTGTAAAGATGAGTAAAGGAAATAGAAAGGCTGGGTTGGAAAAGGGACAAATACACCTCACACAGGGAGAATGTGGGTAGCAGACAGGGTGAGAGCAAGATTCACTTTCCTGTCTTTCCCCCCTTTCTAAACCCTAAAATCATTCCCCCAGGTTCTCTGCCCTTTAAACTCATTGGCAGAATCTGTTATATCTCTAGTCTCCTCTCTGGTCCTCCCCTGAAATCACTGCCTTTCAGAAGGCTCAATGGACTCTCTATCACTGAAAATATTACAGTATCTCGGGTGGGGGGGGCAGGGGAAGCTGTCCTTGTGTCTTCTCAGATCCTCTTCTTAACCACATTTTCCTCTGTAGAGTCTACAACACTTGAGACCAAAGCCAACCAACCCCCTTCAAGGCCACTGACCTCTAAGCCTTAGGTTACACATTACTAGTCCTGGGAGCACTCTAGCTCCCAGGCCATAGATGATAATCCCTGTAAGAATGTTCATCCATTTCCACACCCATTATTTGACTCCTAAGACCCCCAGATCTATATTCTCTTCTCCAAGGATCATGTTCACATCTTCACTCTCACCCACTTTCCTTCAATCATTGATTATACAACCATTGTCCCCCTTTGCCTGTCTTCTGAGGACATGATGAGCTGTATCTCATGACATTTGCCCTGGTGGCTCCTTCTGCCCACTATGTTCTCCCAGATATCTACTTCCTTTCTACGTGTTCTTCTTTCACACGTTGACTCTAATATTATGAAGGCCATCTTTGGCTATTCTATCTAAAATTTACCTTATTCTTCTGGTATATGCCATTATTTTTTCTCATTGGAATTACTATCAGACACTATATATTTTATTTACTTATTTCTATCAGTAGAAAAAAATTACGGATAATTTTTTTTGCCTATTGTTATATTTAGATCCCCAGAGTGGTGCCTAGGAAATACTAAGTGTTCAATACCTATTTGTAAAATGAATAAAAGAAAAGAAATCAAGAGCTTAATGGAGAAGTTGTCAAGCAAGGAAACTTACCTTACTTTTCATTTCTCATCATCTGTAGTCACACGTCTCTGTTCTTTTGACTATGGGATATGTGTCCAGTCACAGTGTTCTGGAGCACAGCTACAGTCAGCAGAATGCTCACAATGTGTGTCATATTGCTATGGGAAGCAAAATAAAAGTAAATTAGTTTCTTCCAACAATCTAAGGGATAAACTAAGATCATTTGAAAAGTGTACAAGACTAATTGAATTTACCTCATAAGAATAATTTATTCTTGAAAAATAATGCAGCAGTCAGAATGTCACAAGTTGAAAGAATATTTTATGTGTTTCTGAATTCCAAATCAGTGTCCTTCACACCAAAATCAAATGAAATCAAATAGCGATCCAAACAGTAAAAACAGTAAATGCCACAGTGGGGCAAAGCAAGTTATTACCCAGGCTTTTTATTCATTGTCAGTTCTACAAGCCCTGTATCAGGGAGTATTGCTTGCTAGGTGCTTAGGCAACTCGAACTGTGTCATACAAGGTAAGAAAAGTCAATGGCTCTAAGGAAAATGATGGGGGTGACTGATCTATTGTCTCTAGAGTCATCAATGATGAGATTATGTTCCAGTCACTGATGAGCTCATGGATTCTGTCATTTTGTGACACTCAGGGGCTCACAGGGGTGCAAAATCTAACCTTGTCTTCATAAATAAGAAATAACTCATATACTTAAGCAACTATGTCAGACAAAACTTGATATGTTGACTAAAACCCTGTAACTCAAATGAACTGTCTTGGAGGTGGTTCTGTAGTGAGTACCCACTCTGGGTAAACTATTTTCTTTCAGTTTGGGTGTTCTTTCAAATCCCTTGGGCAGTGTATGAAATAAAATAGATATTGCATCCTACTAAAGGCCGGGATGCTTTGGAATATGAAAGGATGTACATCCCACAATTCTACTGCATACTTCAAGTATGTTAAATCATTACACCTACAAGTAAGACAAGTGCTGCACATATAGTTGAAGTCTAAGAACATCTGTTTTGGGTGGAGTTGATTTGTTTAATAAATAATTCTTCACACTTTCGTGGAAACTACCATGTCTATCACATTTCAAATCATTTTGCGTCCAACAAGACTAGAGAGAGCAGAATTAAATTATATTCTCCTTAATTCTACTTCAAATGATTTTGTTCTTTGTAACAAGCATGGTAGCTTATATTTAAATACTACTTTATTACCTGCAAATTCATTTGGGTGTCCATTGCTACAAATATGTACATGATTCAAATTACATATAATTACATGTATGTAATGATACGCATAATGTATGTGATATATTTATATATGTATATCACTTGAATCTCATCACAAACGTATAAGCTCAGAAAGATTGTGCCATCTCTACTTTACACATACATAGGCATTGCTAGATAATCTTTCCAAAATTTTATAGTTGTCAAGAAGTGGAGAAATGTTTAAGCAATGTTCTTGACTATAAATTGTATAACAGTCCCTGTATTTCCACACCCACAGTAATCATTTTCCTTCTAGCTGTTTGCTTGGGATAGTTTTCCTGTCAGACAGAAAATAGGTCACTCTCTTCAACCATGAAAATCATCCATCCATCCTACATTTCCTTCCTGTATCATGACATCTAAAACAGTAATTCAAAGAGAGATATTTCCCTCTAACACTACTTCTCATTTTTTTGTGACAGATTTTGGTGTTTTGGTTTGCTTTTAGAGAGCAGAGAAGTCTGTTTTCAGATGTCTGTAGTTTATTTTCCCTTCTCTAGAGGACTGGTTGGTTTTTATTATTGCAAATGATACCCAAGTTTTAGAATAGTATACAATTTATTAAAGGAACACTTTAATAGGATGTTGACTGTCTGGGGTTTTGATGAAAAATACCTCCAAGAAACAAGTGACATAAAAAGAGTAAGGTGGTTTGCTGTTGGGAGCCTCTGTGCCCTCCCTGTCAAGGAGAAGAAAATACTATTTATCTTGCAGTGTTTTTAGAAAAATTAACATACACACTATACAGTAGTTTCCAGTATATATTTTATAATTTTAAATGCTATCTTCATTTATTTAATGTAAACTTTACCCTTTTAAAATATCCTCCATCTCTGAAAAAAATTGGACCACCTAGCTCCATGGAACAAAAAAGTTCCATTGTTTGCTAGTGTTTGTGTTAGAGAGAGAGAGAGAGGGAGAGAGAGAGAGAGAGAGAGAGAGAGAGAGAGAGAGAGAGAGAGAGAGAAGTCTGAATCATCTGCTTTTTCTGTCCTATTATAAATTGGGCTGAGAAAACTAGAGAGTCAATGTATCTTAAAGATTTCCTATTGCATCACCTTTGACTAAGGAAGCAATTTCTTTTCTTTTCTTTTTGAATTTTTGAGACAGGGTTTCTTTGGGTAGCCCTGACTGTCCTGGAACTCACTTTGTAGACCAGGCTGGCCTTGAACTCAGATCCACCTGCTTCTGCCTCCCCTAAAAGCTCTTGTGATTTATACAAGGATGGAATAATTCTGCACACGCACACGCACCCATGTACATGCACACTATCACATTTCAGTTTACAAGAACATGTTTCCTGTGAGAGGCAGCAGTCCAGAGTTTGAAATTTCCAGATGGACGTTCTGAGTCTTTAACATAGTGTCTAGGCAGTGGAATCTGACAATAATGAGAGGCAGGACATTGTGTGTTGAATCGGTGTTGAGACCATAGTTCATGCCCTACACTCATAGATACCTTCTGCCTACTGCCTTCACTTCCCGAAAGTCCAGGGTCTCCAAGCTGCTAAGGGTGTGGGATGAATTCTAGGCAAGGAGTACTTTGCCATTTTTAAGTCTCTCTGCTGTCTTCTCTCGATTTCTCTCTTTTTCTTTCATTTGTTTTGCTAGTCCCAATGTTACATTGGGCACAAAGGGGTCTCAAAGTAGATAGACATCTCCCCTTCATCCAAACACCATTTCCTCTGTGAGGCAGAATAAACTTCCTGGCTGCAGGAAGGCAAAAAACCTGAAGAATGGAGGCATCCACTGAGAGACTCTCAAAGTGCTGTTTTTCAAAAACTCTATTTAAGGGTAAGGTGAATTGACTCTGGCTACCTTTACCTGCTCTGTCTCAAAGCTTTGCTACACCTTTTAAAGTGGGGGAGTCCATATTTTAACTTTGAAAGATGAGGTCTTTCAGGAACCCCATTTGTTTGTTTAAACGCAATGCAGCAGTTGTGTGCCTGGAACTGAGTTTTCCTAAATGGTATTTGAAGGTGACTCCTTCCAAAACTCAAGGCATCTATCATTTTCTGTCATTTCTCCCTTTTTTGTCTCATAAATTCCTGCTTCACAGACTGAACAATGCTCCCCTCTATTTTAAAATTACTGTCATAATTATGAAGTAGTCAGGTGCAAGTTAGTGAGCTTTCCTCAAAGCAGCACGCGATACTCTTGGAAAGATCTTTAAGAGTACTTGCATTTCTTGTCAGCTCTCCAGCTCTTCAGTAGTCCAGGGACACCAAAGACTATCATTTTTATTTTGGTTTGCTTTCCCAAATTAATCCTAGAATAATGAGGGGTTCTTTTAATAAACAGAATGGTTTAAAGCAAAAGAGAAACAGGGGTTAAAAGTGGTCTTGCCGTGCAATAGATTCCCATCCCTTCTTGCTATCACTGCTCCTTGGTATTTAACCTACCCCATAAGGAGAGTCAATTCTGTTATTCCCATTCCTTTTGCTATAACAAATATATGTAAAATCCTTTCATATATGCAAATGTAAGACAAATGTGTGGCAGGGAGATTGACAATACCCACCGATTTTTAAATATTAATTTAGTTTTCAGAGTAGTTCAGACTGGCATACCTCCTTAATCTCTGTAAGGTGCTAAGTATCTGTTGTATCCATCCTACATGCTAAACCCTTGAGAAAACAGACTAGTTTTCCTATCTCATTCTTTATGTTGACTGACACTGGCTAACCGCTAAATTCAGTACTGGCCCCCAGTCTTCTCCTGCATCTTCTGACCTATGAAAGTCATCCACGGTTTTAAAACTGTGCATACTAGAGATACAAAAAAGAAATGAATGGGAGGAAAGCAGGGAGTCAAGGTCACACAGTTTTCACACCATTTGCAATTGTCTTTTTATCTATGTCCAGTGGTTCTAGTCATAGAAGGTAAGTGTATCCTAACAGATAAAGGATGTGCTTGTGGCATGGATGACTTTCACAGGCTAGAAGATGCAGGAGAAGACTGGGGCCAGGACCACATTTAGCAGTTGGCCAGTGCTTCTAAAATTTCTCATATTCATAAGTCAGACAACATAAAGAATAAGACAGGAAAATTAGTCCATTTTCTCAAGGGTTTAGCATATACGATGGATTCAACAGACATACTGCCCACTTTTGGCACCTTACAGAGATTAACGAGGTGTGCCAGTCTGAACTACTCTGAAAACTAAATTAACATTTAAAAATCAGTGAGTATTGTCAGTCTAGCTGTCATGAATGTCTTATATTTGCATATATGAAAGGAATTTACATATGTTTAGTTATAGCAAAAGGAATGAGAATAACAGAATTGACTATCCTTATAGGGTAGGTTAATAGGTTAAAGGTGCAGGCAAGGAGTGGAGTACTATGCATTCAAGAGAATACAACATCTCAGAAACTATAAACTCAGCAGAGTACAGTTAAGCCTATTTGCAAAATCATACTATTATAACCCAAATGAAAAAAATAACATCTATAAACAACATGAGAAAACAATACACACATATGAGTATATCTACATGTGCAGAAATAGGGAGGAAGTCAGAAGGAGGGGTTCTGTATCCTCTTCTCTCCCGTATCTGCCAACATGGGATCACCTTATAGCAAAACTAAATTACATGAAAATACAAAACTATCAAAATGTATTGAGAATAATAGGAGAAATGACCTTAGGAAGAACAGGCTTGAAAATAAAGACATTTCTATTTCTTTGATTTTTTTTTTCTTTTATAATATGTTGTAAATTTGGTAATGTTAGAAGACCAAAATTCCTGCCTTTGCAAAAGCTGAGGAAGGGTATAAGAGAAAGCCAGCTCACCTGTTCAGAATGTGCCACCAAGTTCAGGTTTTCAGGACCTGAGTCTATCAAGGCTGAACATCACTTAGATGGAGAAACTGACACTCCCTCGAAGATGCCGACCACTTAGAAGACAGCACTAGGCCGACATAGCAGCAGACCTTTTGTTTCCTGGGGAATGTGGCTTTTAGTGGGGGGGGGGGCTGTTGTTTTAATACATTTGGTCTGAATGGAGTAAATGACCAGCTAGGATACCGTGAGGAGGAACAAGGGTGCTGTCTTCCACTTTCCAAAAGAACATCTTACTATTTCCCATCACTGCTTTCTGGAGGCAGTAAGCAAACGTGATACTTTAAATATCAAAATTTATAACCTCTAGAAAGGAAACGTCAATGGAGTCTACTTCTTGTTTTTAGGTAAATGGGTCAGCTTAAGCAACCTGTAGGTAGGAAAAATAACTCAAAGGTTTTGGTAGGTCGAACACTCCCGTCCCGTTTTTAGTATTTGTTTGATAATTCCATTTTACCGTAATGATAACTGAAGCCAGGCGGCCATCTTATAGATAGTCCAGATTACATTACATTGTTGTAATGTTACATTACGTTGTAAATGTCAAACATGTGCAATTTGTTTTGTTGTATTTCTGAGAATTGTAAAAGAAAGGTTTATGTAAGGGGCACAGTAAAGAAACCACCAAGGTAACCACTCCATGGTTAAGTGGGAGATTTTTATTGTGGATAGGAGAAAGAGCATATTCAGAGTGCTCTGAAAGAGTTTAGAGCAGAGAGAGAGTAAGAAGCAGATTGGATTGGCCAGGGCTATCTGCCAGGGAAAGGAAGTTAGAGAGACCCAGTAGAGGAGATAATGGGGACAGAGTGGCAAAGTGTTGCCACCCTGAGAGCTAGAATAGCAGGAGGACTAGGAAAGATGAGGTGTGAGAAGGGCCAGGAGACTATCTAGGAACTTTGAATTGTATATTGTATTTGTGAATAGGGACTTTAGGCACCTGGAGGCTAACATAGACTTTCATATGCTGATGACTGCCACAGATACACGTAAATAGGGAACCAGAAGTCCCCCTTTTCCAGAGGAAAGGGAAATGACACCCTTTGGCAGGTGGGAATTTGTTTCACAAGTCCCGGAAGAACCCTGGCTTTATCCAACGTCCTGGAATCCTTCTACAGTTAGGCTTGAGTTATTTCTGGGTATACATACTGGGGCCTAACATTCCAACCTCTGTTGGTGATGGGCTGTGACTGGTCTCTTCTGTAGCTGCTTCACAGCTGAGGGTAGGGAGGAACAGCTTGGTGGTCCGGGATGGTGGTGAGTGGGAGTGGAATCAGGCAGTGGCAGGCTTGTGGCAGACTCAGAAGCATTTGGTTTGCCAACCCAACCTGAAGAGACAGGAGCAGCCTCGTTGGCTACCCGGCCTAATACCAGGGACTGGTGTCCAGCAACTTTTGCTTGTAGTTATGCAGGACCTCCCGTGGATAGCTAGCAAGGTGAGGCCATTTTGGAGCAGCCTGCAATTCCACAGTTGATTCCTGGATGGTATCTGTTAGATGAGTGAATCTGCTGGGACAGATACAGGCTGGGGATGGAAGGTGTTAGCAAGATCACTGTAATCTGCACTTAAATCCTCATTGTAGGAAAGTAGTGTCTGCACACAGGAGACGCATGCCTTTGAGCTATGGCAACAACAGCAAACAGAGAAGTCCTTAACATAGTAGAAGCATAAAACATTCATTTGTAATAAGACAGAAATTCCTTGGCAGGAAGGAAAACAGAGGGGTAAAAGATCTTGAGGCCCCAAAGGCAAGAATACCCTTTCCTCTCTCTAGAGGAAAGGACAGATTGGACAGAGGTGTTTTTAGCACAATGAGAAACACTTTTAAGTCTCTATTTAGAAAACCACTGGAGGAAATTTACAATCTTGAGGCTGTGACAATAACAATAGAATTGCTTTACCAAGGCTAGATCAATAGCTGGTCAGAATGCCCTTTACTGGGGTGAAACCTTGAGTTTTTGAAGTTTTTCCATCACATTGCAGCATCTTTGAATGTTATTTTTCACATACCTTCCATCAAGCCCTCAGACCTTTAGCACATCTTAAGTCACTTCCTTAGACCTCTGCAATGAGCACAAAACCTTAAACTTTTTATTTTTCTTTTACCTCGAAACATCCAATAATTCACCATGAGACGTAGGTGGCTACATGTTGAGAGTGGTCATTGAAAGGCAATTATTCTTTTAAAAAGAAATTTATTTTAGTCATGAACATCAGCACGAAAGCTTGAGTTTGCTTTACTGAAGCCCGAGTGTGAGTTTAGCCATTTCAGCAGGAAACCCAGTAGCTCTGGAAAAGCAAGGCCTGATTTTTGCATATGAAACAAAGTCAGCCTGGCCAATTACATCTCAGCCTCAAAGCCTTTTCAGTTAAGAGACTTAACTCAGGCAATTCAAACTTTTTAAAAAGTTTCTAAATTTGTATAATCAGCAAGCAATGTGTTCATCTTTTGCACCCAAAGTCACTCTAAAGCCAGACTGTTTTGGATGTAAAAGCAGACCTGCTAGCTTTCACAGAGATCTGAAAAGATAAATTTGCATAGAAAATATAAACCAAGTGGTCCCTGTATCAGTTAAACTGAGAGAGACTCACCTGCTACCTGGATAACTGGTCTGGAATCCTCCATGGTGATCTCTGCGACTTTGTTGGGGACAAAGGACGTTAGTCTAAAGCTGCCAGACCCAGAAGGTCTGAGAGATTTTTCTATGGAGAAGAAACTTGGGGGACTGGCCTGCCTTGGGAGACAGGGTGGGGCAGTCAACTCAACAGTGTCCACCGTCTGGGCAAGGCCTTGGTGGCAGTTGAGGCATAGGGAAATTCTTTACCCAGTGGTCAGTGCTATACACAAAAAGCACTCTGAAAATTGTGGTACCCTAGGGGAGGAAGAAGATGAAAGGGGAACAAAGTTTCTACTTTGAGTGCTTCAGCTTTCACGCTACTGAGCAGGGTTAATGGTTTCCTTAGGCAAGACCAGTTGCTTGCCGGGCACACACAGGTCTTGCCTTCAAAGCCTGGAGCTGGCTGGTGGGACAAGCACGGAACTAACAATTACTTCCATAGACCTAATGACTCTGTTTTATTTCTTTTGTAGAGTATCGTGTGTACCGGCAGGCGTCAGTGGCACCCAGATCCCTCTCTGGTGCACTGCATCCAGTCATGTGAGGTATGTGGGCTTCACTTCCCCAAGCCATGTGGAGAGCTTTGAGTAACCTAAGTCCCTCCAGTTCAAGTCTCTGTTTCTTCTGATTCCTCTTTCTTTTACTTAGTTTCCTAAATGCCACTCAGTCCCAACTTTATAGAATGTAGGGTTTCTGAACTCAGTTTTATTTTAGTAAAATCTCAGTCACTTAAAAGACAAGCCAGAATTATTTATGGCTTTGGGATTTGTAACTATGCCTTAGAATTAGTTAAATACAGATTTTTTTTATAGACAATTTTGTTTAGCTAGCGAAATGCCTAAAACAAACTTTGGCGTGTGTGTGTGTGTGTGTGTGTGTGTGTGTGTGTGTGTGTGTGTGTAGACAAGGTATTATACTTAACCACTATAGCCCAGACTAGATCTGTAGTAACCCTTTTTCTTGGGCTACCTGAGTACCAGGGTTAGAAGTAGGTAGGAGTCCTAGGTTTTGCTTAAAATTGAGATTCACATGTACTTATATAATGTCATATATATACATACTCCAAATTAAAATAAATACAAAATTTCCCAGTGTACTTTTTTTACCAAGCAAAAATATATGTAAGTTGTGGGCACAATTAGCTAGACATGAATAAGAGGTATAATCCCAGAGCAGACATTACTCCAGTCACTGTGGTCATTTGTCTGAAACTTCCCTTCTTGTAGCAACTGAAATGTCATGCAGGTGTCTATGCAAACTTCTACATAGGCCTATATTCCACCGTTGAGTGGTCTGACCTAAATCTTCATTATGAAAGAAGAAATTCTGCCTTCCTTCTTCCATAGTGGATTCCTGACAGTGGGTCAGCTCTAGTGCAGTGACTTCTTTAAAGAGAGTCTAGAATGAATCAGAGGATTGTCCAGAGAGAATGACCTAGGAACTCTGATACTGAAAATATGCACATATTGCATTTAAATAAGCCCTCCAATCCTAGGAACAGCCCATGACAAATACAAGTATTCTTATCCAGGCACTGCCCTGTCCAGCATGGTTCCAGGGAAGGTCCTGGCTAAGGTGGAGAAAGAATAAAGAAAAGGTTAAACAGATGATTGATAGATAGATATCTAGATAGATAGATGGATAGATAGATAGATAGATAGATAGATAGATAGATAGATAGATAGATAGATAGATAGATAGATGGATAGATAGAGGGACACACAGGCAGGCAGACAGACACATATCAATTCACAGAAAAAATTGGATCAGCTCGACTGAGATCTCTGATGGAGAAACGGCAGTACCCTGAGGCATGTTTACTTAATAGATTCAACAGAGAGGAAAGTTATTGCAGCTGAACAAGAAGGCTGAGTTAATAATACAGGGCTGGATCAGCAGATGGGTTTAGCTAATCTCAGTAGGGCCAGTTTCTGTAGGAGAGTCTCAAGAGAAAGCTAGGGTGGCCATTTTCTTTACACAGTCAACAGTCATCCTTGGTTCTCCCAGGAAGGCGTTGCCATATCCATCCCTGTGTTAACACCATACATCCATAAGGACTTCACTTGCTCAGGGCTCTCCACTCCCCACAAGCCACTGCAGATTTATTCATCCAAGCCTCTCTTTGGAAGTCAATAAGCCACTCTGCAGTCCTGCCCAGATATTTTTGGCTCCCTGGAGTGAGCTAAAGAGAGCGCCTTTAACTGCCATTGATTTCCAACAATCCCTTCAAACACACCCAACCTGCTTGCAGGCATGCATGTTAATCCTCTGCTCTGTATCTGACTGCGTCTCTTGATGTAGTTCTAAGAAACTGGGACCCACATGAGACCGGGGAAAGGGAAAGGGTGGGGTTTAAGAGAAAAGAGGAAACTTGGTAGGGAGAAGATACCCAGAAAGCAGCATTCTGAGGATGCAGGAAGGCTAATGCTAGTGTGGAGTGTGCTGTGTTATGGTGCAGGGCCAACAGAACAGCTCATCCTCTGCCATCATTAGAAAAACAGATGGTGGTGGGGTGGGGAAGCGAGGGGAGGCAGTGAATCATCCACTGGGCAGGGGGTGATGGGGAGAAGAGGCCAGGGAAAGAGGGAGATAAACAGACAGAGGGCTTAGGGAGCTGGACAGAGATCAAACAGATCCTGAGAGTTCCCTTCTGGTGTTTCTATGCATCATCTCAAGTAGGAGGGTGGATGTCAGGGCTCGGGGCTGGCTTCAGTGCTTTCCAGAAGGTTACAATACAGAGTTTTCCGTGCTTGTCCTTTCCCCTGACCTGTTCCTCAGCATACCCTCTAGAACGATCTATTATCCAGAACTTCTTATTTCACTGTATTCTCTTTAAGGATGCCACAAGAAGCAATGTTCTCTTCTCCCTGGAGGCTTCCCCTGACACACTGCTATCTTGCACCACTACCAGACTCTGCCTGACACCTGCCTGTTCTGTGTGGTTCTTTGTCATCACCTGGGGACTCAGTAGAATGTATCTCCTTGGTCCACCCTATACCCACTGCTTTAGAAACTTCACAGGGGACCAGAAATCTCTACCTTAAGCAGCAAGGGATTATGGGAGCCACTATCCCATTAGTGGAAGTCTAAGAACCACTATCCCAGACCCTTGAAGGATTCTAGAAAGTTACTAATCTGGAAATCCCTACATTGAAGCTTTCTTTGTCCAGAAATAATTATACTCTGTGTGTGTGTGTGTGTGTGTGTGTGTGTGTGTGTGTTTGTGGTGTGTGTGTGTGTGAGAGTGTGTGTGTGTATGCAAGCATACATGAGCACTCATGTGTCTGTATGTATATGTGTGTGTTATATGTATGTACTCATGGCATCTGGGTACATATTGAGATTTAGAACAGAGATTAATATTGAATATTCTGCTCAATAGCTTTCCATCTTACTTTTAGAGACAGAGTCTCTCACTAAATTTCCTTAGTTGATTAGACTGGCCAATCATCTTTGGGGGTCCTCTTCTCTCCATTTCATAGGAGCTTAGCTTACAGGTATATACTGCCACACATGTCTATTTAATGTGTGCTAGGGACCTGAACTCAGGTGCTTATGTGTACACAGCAAGTGCTTTACTGACTAGGTCATCTCAATCTTAAAAGCAATTCTATACAGTACCATTTCCACTCTGATTGTCCTATACTACTACGAATAATCTATATTGTGATTTCTTGGTTCTCTGGGTTAGGAGAGGCTTGAAAAACTGGCCATTAGTTTCTGTTCTTTCAATAAAGGCAAGGGAGAAGAAAGTCTATTTAAGGGAGGAGAGAAAAGTAGTGATCAGGACTCATAGGAAGGGAGAGAGAAGATCACAGGTGAGAGGAGAATGTCCCTGGAGACACAGCAGTGAGAAATACAGAAGAGGGATGGTGGGAACCAGGGGAGAAAAGAGATGGCGAAACTGGCAAGTTCCTGATGCACTTTAGTCAGTTACCTTAATTCTATAAAAATGTTAGCATCAAAGGCAGATGGAGGGAAAACAGATCTAGAAGCAGGAAACAGAGGCTCATCTAGGTGAGAAATTTCACAAAGCAGAGTATAAAACCTGCACTGAAATTCAAGACTCTGTGACCTATAATCTGGACAGGCCTCCATTTTGCAATCCAGCATTAAATATTAGTCTAAAGTATCCTCTTGAAACCACTCAGCTTCATACACATGTGACTATTGCATTATCTTTCCTATTGACTCTAGACAATAACATCATCCCATAATCTCACTGTCCCAAGCCTATGACATTTGCCAATGATGTAACTTTTTTGCATTATCTCCCCTGTACCATGGCATGCTTGCCATTCATTCTCTTAAAGGGGCACCTTCAGAAATTCCTCTAAAACAACCAATCAACCACCAAACAAAAATTGTCAAAGTAACTCTTAATAAAACTTTTTAAGGGGTTGGGGATTTAGCTCAGTGGTAGAGCGCTTGCCTAGGAAGCACAAGGCTCTGGGTTCGATCCTCAGAAAAAAAAATTATTTTAAATTAATCTATATTTATATGACTACCCTGTAGCTGTCTTCAGACACTAGAAGAGGGCACCAGATCTCATTACAGATGGTTGTGAGCCACCTTGTGGTTGGTGGGAATTGAACTCAGGACGTCTGGAAAAGCAGTCAATTCTCTTAACCGCTGAGCCATCTCTGCAGCCTGTAACTCCGTCCTCTTATGTCTTGTATTTCTACTGTCTACAGCAGAACACATGTGCACAGCAGATCGGTAATCCAAGTGTGTTCATCTTCATATTCTGTTTTCTAGTTACATCTTGCATTTGGCCTTCTTTTTTTTAACTCCTTTTAAAAAAGATTTATTTAGGGGTTGGGGATTTAGCTCAGTGGTAGAGCGCTTGCCTAGAAAGCGCAAGGTCCTGGGTTCGATCCCCAGCTCCGAAAAAAAAAAAAGATTTATTTATTTGTTCTATATAAGTACACTGTACTTATATTGTATGTATTGTAAATACACTGTCTTTGTTTTAAGACACACCAGAAGAGGGTTACAGATGGTTCTGAACCACCATGTGGTTGCTGGGAATTGAACTCAGGACCTCTGGAAGAGCAGTCAGTGCTTTTAACCACTGAGCTATCTCTCTCCAGCCTGCATTTGGCCTTCTTGACTTTTCTATTTTATTTCACGAGTTATAATAAATAAGAAATGGCAAGTTGGCTAGAGGAAAAGTTTTAAAGTCTTTTTTTTTCTTTTTTTTTGGAGCTGGGGACCGAACCCAGGGCCTTGTGCTTGCTAGGCAAGCGCTCTACCACTGAGCTAAATCCCCAACCCCAGTTTTAAAGTCTTATAACTCTATTTTCAATTTCTGGGTCAACTCATGGTATGATCCTCAGAGTCTTGATCTGGACTAGCAAGTGACCAATGAAGCTATTTAGTGGGGTTATTGAGTGTTCATAACGCACTGTGTCCTCCCTGGCCCATAATGTATTCTTATGGTGGTGTTGTATTTGCTATGTGTTAACTACTCCATTCATGCTTGTTGAATGAGCAAAGCCTAAGTTATAACAACACTGTTCATACACTCTCAACATAATCAGATATGAACCCTGAAAGTGGATCAATGGTAAGAGGAGACCAGGACATTCCTGTGGAAAGCCATTGCAATATGTAAATCACAGGTCAGTTGGAGATAGTTGGCTGTTGTGTCCAATTAGTCATTAGATCAGCTTGTTACCAGATCATTCTATGAGTCACTCCACTGGTTTAGTCTTCTTCTTGCCCTTCATGCTAGAGTCTGGTCATTTCTCACATGTGCTGTTGTAGTAGGCTCCTAATGTTCTCCTACCTCCCAGACCTGTGCCCAACAATGGCCTTCACAGCCTTTCCTCGGTATTTTTAGTTTCCTTTTCCTCCTTTCTTTCTTCCTCCCTCTCTTTCTCCTTCCCTCCCTTTCTTCCTCCTTCCCCCTCTCTCCCTCTCCCCCTTCTTTATTCCTTTTTTCCTTCCTTTCTTTCCTAAACTATCCCCCAGGAAGTCCTTATCATTTTCATATTTCTGTCTGGAGTGGAAGAGTATATAGTAAACAGGTCTTTCTCTTGCAGACACATTATCTGTTTCAATCCCTATGTGCATTCTGTACCCCAGACATGAAAAGCCTTCTGTCATAGGGTATTTTATGGACTTTATACTCTGCGTTGTTCACTTCTAAGATTATGTATTGGCTCTACTTGCTGGGTGACTTTGGACAAATGCTGTTTCTTTTGTTCCCCATTTCCCTCAGCAGTGGATGAATAGGATTTTTCAGAGTAGTTTTCATGTAACATCTATTATACAACTTTTGTGAAAATTAAATGAGATGCTGTGGGTGGTGAAATCAGTCAATGTCTTATGCATAATAAACCCTAATCATGCCAGGCATAATGGCACATGCCTTTAATCCTAGTACTTGGGAGGCAGAGACAAGAAGGTCTATGTGAGTTCAAGGCCAGCACAATCTACATTGGAAGCTCCAGGACAGCCAGGGCTACATAGAGAGACTATCTTACAGAAAAAAAAAAAAACCCTCCCCACTTTTCTTTTCATCTTTGGATGTAGAAGTCTTCTTGAATATTATTTCATACCTGGTACTTTCATATATATTTAGTTATGGTCCTGATCCAGCTTATGTTTCCCTAAGCAAGTGATTTTAGCTAAGATTAATTTAATATCCCACACCTTACTATTTGGCACCACTAAATGAATGGAGGAAGGAAGCTACTGGCAGCTAATGGGCAGAAGGTCAGGATGCTGCTAACCTTCACACAGCCAAAGAATGTGATGCCCCAAATGCCAATATTACCATTTTGATGAGTTTCAACACTGTGCTAACTAATACAGGTCCTTCAGTGTATTTGCCAGGCACCTATTCTACTTTGGTTATTTAATAGCCAACATCCACCCACCACTCCCATCCCTGAATCACAGATATACCCTGGCACTGTTTTTTTCTTTCTTAGCTACATATTACCTTGGGGGAAGTGGCACATTGCAGCTACCTATAAGTTGAAAATGTTGTATTTTAGCTGCACACTAGCTACCCAACACAATATCAGGAGTAGCTGAAACTCGACTTACTGACTCAAAGAACGAGTCAATTTATTTACTGCTTGTATGGTCACTCCCTACAAATATTCTATGATAACTGTTTAGGAAAGTAATGTTTACTCTGTCGAATCCTTGTTCAATAAAATTCCATTTAGCATAAAGAGAGAGCAGAGGAGAGAGAACTGAGTCAGAGAAGTAGAATGACAAAAGCATGTTTCCCTTCACCTTGTAAAGTAACAAGTTGAAGTGAGTCTTCATTCCAATCTTGAATTTTGTGATATCAGATAGTTTAAGTACATTTAAAACAAATCCCCTCCCTCTTCCCTTCCTCCCTCCCTCCTTTACCTCCATCCCTCCCTCTTTCTTCCCTCCTTCCTGCCATTACCTCCCTCTCCATCTCTTTTCCCTTTCACTCTTTTACCCATTTTTCCTTTTCCTTTCACAAAGCCTATTTTTCAGTTTTGCCCAAGGACCACTTATATCAGTGGTTCTCAACCTTCCTAATGATGTGACCCTTTAATACAGTTCCTGTTGTATTGACCCCCCGACCATAAAAATATTTCATTGCCACTTCATACCAGTAAATATCTGATATGCAGGATATCTCCTATGAGACCCCTGTGAAAGAATCCTTTATATCCTCAAAGGGATTATAGGCCACGGGTTGAAAATTGATGAGTTAAGTGAAGACCAGCTCTCTAGGAGGACACCTGCTACTGTCCCACTGGACTTACTAATGTCCTTCATATGGATTGATTAAACCTGACCTACACTTTGGCTTTGCTTTTGCTGTGATCATGTATCCCTGTAATGTCAGTCTCCAGAATAGTGTCTGATATTCTCTCTTAAAGTATTTACTGCTTCCTGTTGAGTTGTATCTTTGTTGTTGTTGTTGTTGTTGTTGTTGTTGTTGCTATTGTTGCTGTTGTTTTGTTTTGTTTTGAATGATTAGTTGTGAGGCTGTGGAGATGGTTCATTGGGTAAGCACTTGCCATGTAAAGGGGAAGAACCCACCTAGGACGGGGCATGCAAACACATGTTCGGAATTCCAGTGCTCCTCTGGAGAGTTGAGGGACAGAGGCCTAAGAATAATTGGAAGCTCGTGGGTCTTCTTTTCTGCAGTTGTGACCAACACAATTGTGAACAATAAAGCAACTCTGTCTCTAGCCAGGGGAAGGCAATAACCAAAACCGTAGGTTGGCCTCTGACCTTAACATGTATGTCAGGGCATGCACCTGTTCATACTCAACATACATGGACAAGACAGACAGACAGACACAGAGACAGACAGACACATGTGCATGTGTGCACACATATGCACACACACACACACACACACACACACACACACACACACACACACACACCAGGAAAATTAAGTGCGAATTCTGGCTATAGTACTTAACTGTGCACAGCTCCCATCTGGCTCTCTTTAAGGTGAAATGAGCAATGGGTAGGAGTTGTATAAGTGATAAATGAGGCCAGTAGTGATACTCCCCAAGGCATAGTACTACATCTAACCATGGTAACTGTGCTCAACTGATGCTCTTGGGGTATCCTAAAACCTCTGACAGTTGTTTGTAGTCTTACAACATTGTAACTGGCCTTTCTTCTATAAATTCTTATTCTTACTCTCATAAACACCCGCCATGATGCTTACAACGTTATTTCCTGCTTACCCAGTAGGTGTAACCTTCAAGCTGGCTGTAAAACCGAGTGTTTGGAAGACAGTGTTCTGCTCACTTTCACATCATCCCTTAAAGAAACCGATGTAATATTGTTAGATGCTCTTCTAAGGAAGGGAATGGAGAAATAAAGGGAGAACTTTGATTTGGGAGTGCAAAAAAAACTGAATCAGTCCACTGAGAAACAGCACTCTAGAAGCAAAGGCTGGGCTGGAACAGCAGAGTAAGGAACGAAAGCCCCATCGTAGAAGGCTGTGCGATTGCAGAAAGATGCGTGGTGTAGAGGGAGGGAGACTGGGCTGCAGAAGCAAGCTTAATTCTATCCATTATTACCCATTTGGGAAATTTCAGTCACTTCTCTAAATTTAAATTTGCACAGCTTTTAAATTGGGCAGATAAAATTTATGTTTAATAATTGTCAGAATCAAGATTCAGAAGAACAATGGAGACACATCCTTCCAAATGTGAGGCTGTCCTCAGCAGAATCAATCAAGAAAAGCATGTTTTGCCTGTTAGATAGCTCTGGTCCTCATTACAGCCACTAGCCCTCCTCTTAAATGGGCTCCTTAAGAGTTGACACCCTCTTGCTTCTTATTGACTTCTGATTTACAAGGTGGGTTATGCGTGGCAACTTGTAGACAATGCCTTTCCTAATCATAAGTTCAAAGACAATTCTAATTTTTATTTAACGTTTCTATCCTGACATTGGCCTACAAGAGAAAACTTGGTCTATGACACCATGAGATGGGGATTGGAACATGTTAAAGAAGGCACATGTACCTGCTGTGAGTTTTTAATAAACACTGAATATATGATAAAGATTTACAAACCTTCATTTGCCACCAACACTGAACAGATTCTGTTACTTAGAGAGATTGTTGTGCTTCTTTTTCTGTTAATTCTCACAAAGTGATAATACCTGTGTATCAAACACACACATACACACACACACACACACACACACACACACACACACACACATATTGAGATGGAAGGAAACAAGCTAGGATGAAGAAAGTTAGGCCAAAGACTGTTTAATGAGCCTCCTGGGACCTTAGATTTACTAAGAATCTGGAGTAATATTCTTTATCACTCTGATATACTTAAAGGAATAAGAGTGAAAGGAAAGCCTAATGATTTACACCATTCTCAAAGGGGGAAAAAAAGAATTGAATTAAAATATCTATATGTCTGCAAATCTGATTTTTTTTCCACCATGGAAAGTTCTAGAACAAATTTTTTTCCAACTCCTATATTTATAAGGAACATAATCTCCTTGACTGATGTCATCTTCTATGACAAAAGACTGGTCAGAAAGACAAAGACACCATGTCTCCCCAGGCATGCTGAGTCTAAGAGGTGCACCTTGGCATCACCACTACAGATTGCACAGAAAGGAAAGGCCTGTCCAACAGCAAGATGTTTAGTGCCTCATCTCCAGATACTTCATAGGCAGTGGACTCATGTGGGAGCTACTAGAAAATCATGATTAGGACTATGTGGGCATAATTGCTTTAAAATGAAAACTCTGGGGTTCTTCTTCTTATGTTATGTCATACTTGACATGAAGTCCAAGGATTTCCTTTCGATGAAAGAGCCCAAGGAATCTCCCGCAGCTGTTCTTCAGCTGTATGTAGGAACCACAGTGTCGGGCCTGTTCATTCATGGGCACATGATTGTAGACATCCTATTTACCTCACATCTTGGCATAAGAGGATGGCTCTTCCACATCAAAACAATCATCCACCATGATCAAATAGGCTTCATCCCAGGCACGCAGGGATGGTTTAATATACGGAAACCCATCAACGTGATCCATTATATAAACAAACTGATAGAACAAAACCACATGATCATTTCATTAGATGCTGAGAAAGCATTTGACAAAATTCAACACCCGTTCATAATAAAAGTCCTGGAAAGAATAGGAATTCAAGGTCCATACCTAAACATAGTAAAAGCCATATACAACAAACCAGTGGCTAACATTAAACTAAATGGAGAGAAACTTGAAGCAATCCCACTAAAATCAGGGACTAGACAAGGCTGCCCACTCTCTCCCTACTTATTCAATATAGTTCTTGAAGTTCTAGCCAGAGCAATCAGACAACAAAAGGAGGTCAAGGGGATACAGATCGGAAAAGAAGAAGTCAAAATATCACTATTTGCAGATGATATGATAGTATATTTAAGTGATCCCAAAAGTTCCACCAGAGAACTACTAAAGCTGATAAACAACTTCAGCAAAGTGGCTGGGTATAAAATTAACTCAAATAAATCAGTAGCCTTCCTCTACACAAAAGAGAAACAAGCGGAGAAAGAAATTAGGAAACGACACCCTTCATAATAGACCCAAATAATATAAAGTACCTCGGTGTGACTTTAACCAAGCAAGTAAAGATCTGTACAATAAGAACTTCAAGACACTGAAGAAAGAAATTGAAGAAGACCTCAGAAGGTGGAAAGATCTCCCATGCTCATGGATTGGCAGGATTAATATAGTAAAAATGGCCATTTTACCAAAAGCGATCTACAGATTCAATGCAATCCCCATCAAAATACCAATCCAATTCTTCAAAGAGTTAGACAGAACAATTTGCAAATTCATCTGGAATAACAAAAACCCAGGATAGCTAAAACTATCCTCAACAATAAAAAAGGACTTCAGGGGAATCACTATCCCTGAACTCAAGCAGTATACAGAGCAATAGTGATAAAAACTGCATGGTATTGGTACAGAGACAGACAGATAGACCAATGGAACAGAATTGAAGACCCAGAAATGAACCCACACACCTATGGGCACTTGATTTTTGACAAAGGAGCCAAATCCATCCAATGGAAAAAAGATAGCATTTTCAGCAAATGGTGCTGGTTCAACTGGAGGTCAACATGTAGAAGAATGCAGATAGATCCATGCTTATCACCCTGTACAAAGCTTAAGTCCAAGTGGATCAAGGACCTCCACATCAAACCAGACACACTCAAACTAATAGAAGAAAAAATAGGGAAGCATCTGGAACACATGGGCACTGGAAAAAATTTCCTGAACAAAACACCAATGGCTTATGCTCTAAGATCAAGAATGGACAAATGGGATCTCATAAAACTGCAAAGCTTCTGTAAGGCAAAAGGACACTGTGGTTGGGACAAAGCGGCAACCAACAGATTGGGAAAAGATCTTTACCAATCCTACAACAGATAGAGCCTTATATCCAAAATATACAAAGAACTCAAAAGTTAGACCACAGGAGACAAATAACCCTATTAAAAAATGGGGTTCAGAGCTAAACAAAGAATTCACAGCTGAGGAATGCCGAATGGCTGAGAAACACCTAAAGAAATGTTCAACATCTTTAGTCATCAGGGAAATGCAAATCAAAACAACCCTGAGATTTCACCTCACACCAGTGAGAATGGCTAAGATCAAAAACTCAGGTGACAGCAAATGCTGGCGAGGATGTGGAGAAAGAGGAACACTCCTCCATTGTTGGTGGGATTGCAGACTGGTACAACCATTCTGGAAATCAGTCTGGAGGTTCCTCAGAAAATTGGACATTAAACTGCCAGAGGATCCAGCTATACCTCTCTTGGGCATATACCCAAAAGATGCCCCAACATATAAAAAAGACACGTGCTCCACTATGTTCATCGCAGCCTTATTTATAATAGCCAGAAGCTGGAAAGAACCCAGATGCCCTTCAACAGAGGAATGGATACAGAAAATGTGGTACATCTACACAATGGAATATTACTCAGCTATCAAAAACAACGAGTTTATGAAATTTGTAGGCAAATGGTTGAAACTGGAAAATATCATCCTGAGTGAGCTAACCCAATCACAGAAAGACATACATTGTATGCACTCATTGATAAGTGGCTATTAGCCCAAATGCTTGAATTAGCCTAGATGCCTAGAACAAATGAAACTCAAGACGGATGATCAAAATGTGAATGCTTCACTCCTTCTTTAAAAGGGGAACAAGAATACCCTTGGCAGGGAAGAGAGGGCAAAGATTAAAACAGAGACTGAAGGAACACCCATTCAGAGCCTGCCCCACATGTGGCCCATATATATACAGCCACCCAATTAGACAAGATGGATGAAGCAAAGAAGTGCAGAAGTGTAGATCGCTCCTGAGAGACACAGCCAGAATACAGCAAATACAGAGGCGAATGCCAGCAGCAAACCACTGAACTGAGAATAGGACCCCCGTTGAAGGAATCAGAGAAAGAACTGGAAGAGCTTGAAGGGGCTCAAGACCCCATATGTACAACAATGCCAAGCAACCAGAGCTTCCAGGGACTAAGCCACTACCTAAAGACTATACATGGACTGACCCTGGACTCTGACCTCATAGGTAGCAATGAATATCCTAGTAAGAGCACCAGTGGAAGGGGAAGCCCTGGGTCCTGCTAATACTGAACCCCCAGTGAACTAGACTGTTGCGGGGAGGGCAGCAATGGGGGGAGGGTCGGGAGGGGAACACCCATAAGGAAGGGGAGGGGGGAGGGGGATGTTTGCCCGGAAACAGGGAAAGGGAATAACACTCGAAATGTATATAAGAAATATTAAAATTAATAAAAAAAAATAAAAGAAAAAAGAAAAAAAAAAAAAAGAGGATGGCTCTTCCAGGAGTTCTCAGACAAGTGAAGAAAATCACTCAAAATAAAACTGGAAAAGCTCAGGGTTAGCACTCAGAAACCACTGGCAGAAAATACCAGAACTATAATACTTATAAGCCAGAAAGGGCTAGATCACTTGCCCATAATAATTGTCTCAAAACAAAAACAAAAATAATAAAAAGCTCCCAAAAGTCTGGTCTCAATTGGGGTAGAGAGCAGGCTACCTCTATTCTTAAAGCAACCACTGACGTAAGCGCAGGCAGAAAACTCGAGACGCCTCATATGTTATCATTTTCTTATCATTGGCCTGCTTCTATTTTCTCTTTAGGTCTAGTCCTCAGAAAAGTACAGAACACATCAAGGGCAACCAGAATGATATAAAAATCTAGCTAGCGATACCTCTGAAGGAAAATCCAAATAAGTGGATTATCTTTAAGCTTAAACTGAAAAGGAAAATGACTCACATAATAAATACTTTTATTGGCTAAATATTTCTTATAGAGAAAAATTAGTAATCATCTCTTACAAGAACCTAGCAGAACAGAAATAATGGCCATGAATACAGAGTGAGCTATGTAATGTGAATCTGTCCACGAATAACCTGGAAATGTTAACGTTTATACAAGGTTATAAAAAGAAGTGTTTAAAAGGCATGTTAGTTTTCCCAGAGTTTTAAAGGCCTATATTTCTGCTCTTTCTGACAGGGTGAAATATTGTCTCTTCTCTCAAACACCAAAGATGGCTTGGTATTCCATTTCTCTGTAAATCTAGTATGCCATGGCTAAATGTAAATATATTTGTAATTTTTTAAAAGTAGCTAGTGAGATACTTTTTATCTGTCACTATTCTAAATGTATCCTCTATAGGAATTTATATAAGAGGGAATTAGGGGTGGAAAATACAAGACCCTGGGGACAAATTTAGCTTCACCGGAGCGGCTGCATGACTGAAATATCGGTGGGAATCGGTTCTGTTTTCACACCTTTAGCAGTGAATACCAACAGTGCTTCTATCGCTAATTCGATCCATCTGCTGCCCCGTTCCTCAGATTCCTTCTCCTCTGTTGTCTTGGACTTTGCTCTTCTCCCCTTCTACTATTTATATTCCAGATGGTACTCCTGTTAGCTGTGCCTGCTCTCTCAGGCTTCTCGATCACTCCTCGCAGACACTGGGTAGTGTGTTTACTCCACGGGACGCATGGGCCAATATGCAGTTCACCAGGTAGAGACCAGTGGAATGAAAATTGAATTTTGATTGCACTATTTTTTCCTTGCTTAGGAAGGAAGCAAAATTTATATATATATATATATATATATATATATATATATATATATGCTACTGCTACCATGAAGAGGTAGAAACTCTCTGAAATCTGACTAACAAGCACAAGTTTTGGGGCTGCATTTTATTTGGGAGAACAGAATGCCTTCATACAGACGCACACAAAAAAAGAGACACCCAGAGGAAGGAGGGAAAAGGGGAGAAACAGGTTAGCCTGTCTGAGATGAATCATTGGCTTTTTTCATTGTGTGGGATTCTTTGCTAGAATTTTGCAAGCTTAGACTGCTGTCTTCCTGTTTTCTAGATCAGATGAGGCGGGCGTGCACACGTGCATGCGTGCAAGCATTTGTGCGTGCGTGTGGTGCGTGTGGTGCGTGTGTGCGGTACGTGTGTGTGTGTGTGTGTGTGTGTGTGTGTGTGTGTTTCTTGCTTGAGCATGTGAAGTTCCACTGTGAGTAGCTAAAACCTCACTCTCGATGCACTTGTAAATGTAAAGACACAATGTTCTGAAAGGTGTGAGTGCCCAGGAATATAGTGATGCCCACATTCCTACAGGCAACAAACATGGAGGCCGACTTAGACATAACTCTAAAAAAGCAAGGAGAGAGTTTTCTTTCTAGATCAGTGGTTCTCACCCAGTGGGTCAGGGCCGCTCTGGGGGTCCCATATCAAATATTTATGTTATGATTCACAACAGTAGCAAAATAACACTTATGAAGAGCAAAAACAAACAAACAAACAAAAAAACAATTTTATGGTCGCGGATCACCACTGTGTGATTAAAGGGTCGCAGCATCAGGAAGGTTAAAAACTGCTGCTCTAGATGAAGGTCTCCGATATGTGCAGGGAATGGGATGACAGCAGCTGAGGCTGGGGGCATGTTAGCATCTCAGGAAACCTCTATATCCTCTGTGAATCAGAGATCGGGACCCAGGTCCAGCTGTCATTCTCACCAAACACCCTAGGGATCTTACACACTCAGATTTAAGGTCCTCTGGTATAGTGTGGAAAACTAATAGTAGAACTGTGGATATGTCAATGCTAAGTACCCCACTGTGGTTCGAAGTCTCATTTCTATTCTCTTTGGCTTTGTAGAGAAACCTCTTGAGCTGCCCCGCCCCCGAGCCTTTCTATCAGTAAGATTTATCCCTATTACCACCCTTCAGTAGTGTGCTGTTCACCACCAGTAGCACAAATTCCTCTTAACAAATGCCAAAGGCTTGACAGTCCTAAGACAGCATGCTAAGGACTTAGAAAAAGACGCACGGAATTGCTCCTGATTCTTCATCGAGCACTCTCCTCGGTGTCTGTCTTGATGAATTTCTCATTTAAAAGGGAAAAAATAAATTGTATTTATGACACAAGATGGGGCACTTTATTCCAACTTTAGGACAACTGTACTGCATGATGTCAAAGGTAACATCTCTTATTTCCTCCTCATTTATATGTTGGTATTTAAGTAATAGCCAGCAATTAAAACTCTTTGCCACATTTCTACAGTACAAAACCAGATACGCTAATCATTCCTCTTTCTCCAAGGATACATCCTCTGGGCTTAGTTTGAATTGTTGCTAAGTCTGTTAGGATCTACGAGAGGAAGGGAATTATAAAATGATCGTTTGGATTGGGAAGGCAGTGTCCTAGAAACTAGTGACAGTCACTACTTTCTGGTTGGAATACTGTAGGTCCTCGCAGCTCTAAATCTAAAGATGTGTTAGACGTGTTAAAATCCAGAGAGGAATTGGAAATTAGCTTAAGCTTGAGCCGTCTTCCAGGCTCACTAGCTGCCAAATTCCAATCCCCTCAAGAGATTTGTTTGTGAGTTTCTCCGCCAGTTTTGTGCAATATCTGCAGCAGCCTGAAAATCTAGGCATGGCTCTGGGCTTGTCCAGAGTCCCATTCGGTTCAGGGCTTAACTTCAGAGCCCCCAGCTGGAATCTCCAAAAATCAGACTCCAAATGTTAATGAGGACTAAGTTTTCACTTTGAAAGCTAAAACCATTGTTGTTGTTGTTGTTCGCCCTGCTTTTTTTTTTCTTTTTAAAGAGTAAAACATTAAAAGCACAACCTTGCAAATCGTAAAACCTCACTTAGATTAACAACATGCACAGAGTTTATGCTTGTCTAAAACTCTCCCAGAGCTGCTCTCTGCCAGCCTGGTGGGCTTTCTATCAGGCTGTGGTTTGCTTCTTTTGTCCCTGGGCCTCCTGGGTGGGCCACTTTCTCACTTCATTTCATTGTTTTTACAGCAGAAGTTGGGGGGAGGTTTCCTTCTTGCTGTCTTTCACTCCACCTTTTGTCTAATGTACTCTGTGCTTTTCCTTCCCTGCCCCTTCAGTTTTTAAGCCAAGGTTACAGATTTGAACAATGATTCTCAACCTGTGGGTCGGGATCAAGCAGCTGTACATCAGATATCCTGCATATCAGATATTTACTTTACAATTCATAACAGTAGCAAAATCACAGTTATGAAGTAGCTATGAAAATAATTTTATGGCTGGGGCGGGGTGTCACCACAACATAAGGAGCATCATTGAAAGGTTATAACATTAGGAAGGTTGAAAACCACTGGATGTACACCAACAGAAATGCTCTTTCTTTTTTTTCCATCTGCCATAGCTTTCTTCTGCCTCTGAACGAGTATTCTGATGTTGCATGCATTTGCAGTAATCACCATTGTACCTATAAATAGTTCTGCCCTCTCTTGTTTTCACTGGGACTTTGCTATGTGACGAACTGTGTGTTAAAATATCCATTTAACCCATTCACAAGGACACAAACGAAGTCATTGAAACTATTCATGAATCCTATGAAATATTGTTCATTTCAAACTTAATATATCATAACTGGACATAACTTTTGTTAAAAATGATCATATATACATTTTCCCAGAAAATGCATGAAACTGAATTTCTAGTTCATCCTAATAAGATAGATATCTTTATATTGAACTACTTTATTAAATGATTGTTATAGTAAGTAAGTCCTACTGGGAAGCCCGTGAGGTTTCTTATACTTTATTTTAAATATATAAATTATTTTAAGCATATAAATTCCATGTAGGTATACATGTGTTTATATGTCACCTCTTTGGACTAATTTAGCAGTAAAATAAAGACAAAAATGCCACTTCTAAACTGATTATGTGCGTTTACAAACCATAAAAAAACATCATTTGCAATAGGAAGAATACATATTTCAGATCCTAATTAATAGATCTTAATCTTAGCCTCAACCTATCAGATATACTTACTTCTCATACTTAGACTTTTTTAATGTTATAGGAGAAATATATGTACTAAGTTTGAAAGGCTGCTAGTACTCCCTGGCTAGTTTGGAAAACTACCAAAGCCTGGTCCTTTGATCCTAACTTCTACCTCTCTTCCTGAGGCTACTCTATCATGTTTTGGGTATTTTTCTACTGTTTCTCATTAATTTCTTCTGCACAAATTTGAAGTTTATTTCGTCTACTGCTCAGTTTGAAGATTTGACTTCGCACAGTGCAGAGTTCCTATTATAAGATGACAGTGAGCTCTGACACAATTTCTTACTTTGTTTCTCACATATACATGTGGTCGATCTTGCACACGAATGCCCCTGCTTTCACAGGCCCTGAACATGCACATGCATGACACAGGCACCTGAACTTTCTGGGGCTTGTGGCATTGTGAACATTTGGCTTTCTGCTTTTCTTGAACCTGATACGTCAGTTGTTACCCATCCATTTGTTTCTCGGTTTCCTAATTGTTAAGTTCATCACCATCTTCTGATGTCTTTGTAGTTTTCATTGAGAGTTTCTTCTTCTTCTTCTTCTTCTTCTTCTTCTTCTTCTTCTTCTTCTTCTTCTTCTTCTTCTTCTTCTTCTTCTTCTTCTTCTTCTTCTTCTTGTTCTTATTCTTATTCTTATTCTTATTCTCCTCTTCCTCCTCCTCCTTCTTCTCTTCCTCCTCCTCCTCCCCCTCCTCCTCCTCCTTGCTACCATTTAGTGAGCTTTCTGAAAGGAGCAGATTTAAAAAGAAGTTCATTTATTCTCACATTTCCAGCTCTAAACCTTGGTGTAGCAAATGCTTAAGTAATCAATAAGCTATAACTCTTCCCTTAGGAAGAGTTGATGACCATAAGGGCAGCCAGCAGAGTGTCCACTATTTGGCATATATCTTTTCTTTTACTTCATAAGTTCTTACTTCTGCTTAGAAACATGCAGAAATCTGTTCAAGTTGAGTAACCCTAGAATAAATGTTAAGTGTGGAGCACTAATGACTCAAGGGAAAGTATATTGACTGTGTAGCGTATTAGACTCTAGGAAATAAGGATAAAGGAGTCAAGGCCCTACCTACTCAGAATCACTGCTCATCCTGATGTAGAATTATGTGCAAAATTCCCCAGAGGAGAAGGGAAAGCCATCAAATTTGCAGATCAAGTCAGAATCAGGTTCTTAGCAGGGTTCTTGAAGGGTTCTTAGCAATTACTACTTGCAAGCAATGGATATGGCAATTTCTCTAGTTGGAGACAAAGCACAAAACCCACAGGCAGGAAAAGAATATGAGTGAGAAGTACTAGGATATGAAAATGTATGAGCTTTTCATAGATGCAATAGAATGTTTGTATATGGAGGTTCAGGCACAATCAAGGAGACAGGAGACAGGTTAGGAAGGGTCTTAAAATATACACTTTTTTCTGAAAACTTAGTAGAGTGTCACACACTTTCTCACCAAGAATTGACAAGATCAGATACTACACATTGTTAGATATAAATCTCATGGGCTAAAAAACAAAGGCAACACATGGAATAGTTAGAAAACTATTTTAAGAGATAGTTGATGAGGGTCGAGATTGGACATCAGAAACACAGAGGGAAAGAAATAATATAATAATAACAAACTCCCCGGTATTGCTATTAACCTCTGTAAAGAAAAGGAGTTAGACTTACAAAAGAGAGTGACTTGAATTCAGAATGAGTTCAGCAAACTTTGAAATAAAAAAACCTGAAGCTCAAGAACATAGTGACTTATGTTGAGAGATACAGAAAGTGAAGAAGGTAATTGACAGTAGAGGAGAATGAGCTCACTCAGGGAGAGGATGAGCTCATGCAGAGGAGGATGAGCTCATGCAGACAGAGGATGAGCTCATGCAGAGGAGGATGAGCTCATGCAGACAGAGGATGAGCTCATGCAGAGGAGGATGAGCTCATGCAGAGGAGGATGAGCTCATGCAGAGGAGGATGAGCTCATGCAGAGGAGGATGAGCTCATGCAGAGGAGGATGAGCTCATGCAGAGGAGGATGAGCTCATGCAGAGGAGGATGAGCTCATGCAGAGGAGGATGAGCTCATGCAGAGGAGGATGAGCTCATGCAGAGGAGGATGAGCTCATACAGACAGAGGATGAGCTATGCAGACAGAGGATGAGCTCATGCAGGGAACATAAATGGAGAGAGGAGAGGGAACAAGGCAATGAAAGCAAAAAGCAAGGTAAAGGAAGAATGTAAGAAGCAAAACAGATCAAAGGGATAGAATGTTTTTAGAGAGATGGTCTTCATAAATAAAACAGGAAAGAAGAAAGTTTGAGGGATCATACATGGGACTAGGATTAAATGCAGCAGAATGGATAAACAAATTGATTGTTAACAAGAGACCTGTCGATTGATGCATTGCCTGAAATCTCAGAGAATCTGGTAAGAGCATAGTTCAGGGCAAGCAATAAATTGACATATAAAGAAGAAAATAGAACAAACATTACTTCCCACAGCACAAGTGCCAGTGACCTGAGTGAAGAGTGGTGTCCATGGGAAAACTTTCAATAGGAGGGACAGGGAATATTTTTGGCTTTGAAGATGATATGGTTGAGGACATACAGACCCCATAGTAAAGAGGGGTAGGTAGAAGGAATTTCACTACCATTGCCTCTGAGTCAAGTGGGAAGAAAATTAAAATAACTACAAGAAAGGTTTGTAGGGTTTCCAATGGGATCCAAGAATTCATGGCATTTCTCTCTGTAGTTTCCTATTTCTGTTCATGGCAAGCCCTTCAGCTTAGTGGCTCAGGACAAAAATCTTAATGCTACTTTAATTCTTTTTCTATTACCAGTCACATCCAATTTATTCAGTAATCCCATTAACTCTGCTATTAAAAATATCCACAAAGTATCCCTTTTGTATCCTTCTTATCTCTTCTACCACCATCATCACCCACGTTGGTGCAGCACTGGCTGGCGCCTCCTCTTCCTACCTCTGCTGTCTAATGATCTGTTTTAAGTAATGTCCAGAACATACCGTTCCAATGCAAGTTTCATGGCTGGTGAAACTTCCCTACTCCTATTTAAAGTTTGCTTTCTATTAAACACCATGACCAGAACAGGTTATAGGGGAAAGGAGTTGTTTATTTATACTTCCAGGTCACAGTCCTGATTGAGGGAGATCAATGGACAACTTAAATGGCGACTAAAGCAGAAACCATAGAGAAATGTTGCTTACTGGCTTGTTTCTCGCTCATGCCCATTCTCTTTATTATACCGCCTAGGCCCCCACCTGTCTAAGGATAGTGCCACCCTTAGTGGACTGGGCCCTCCCTTACCAGTCATTGACCAAGACATGGCCGTAAGCTGATCTGATGGAGCGAGAACATCAGTTGAGGATATTTTCCCAGGTGCCTCTAGGTTGTGTCAAGTTAACGATAAAAATTAGCCACCAGGCTTCTCAATTCTCTAGAGTAAAACTAGGTGTCTTTATGGTGGCTCGAATTCCCCATTCCAATATTGTCAAATATTTCAAATTTGATTGAAAGTAACAATTGTCCCCCTTCCGTCTTTGTTGCAGTAAATACTAAAACAAATTTGACACCATCCCTCGCTATTGCTGGCTCCAGCAGGCCACATGGCATCGGGGGTATTTCATCTCAAACAGCAATTTCGCCATCTGACTCATTAAGTTGTCAATTTTCATCCCACATTGCCTCTGGCAGGCCCTGCGTCCATCTAGTTCCCGAGGCGGGTTGCTGCCGGGCCAGTTCCATACAGAGACCGCCTATCTTACAGCTCTCTTGCTGCGAACTCCACTCATGTTCCCAGCACCCACCCCCTGTGGTTATAGTCATAACTCTCAGTAACCTGTTAAAATCAAACCTCAATAAGCTTCTAATTTATCAATTAGATTTGTATCAGTAAATTCTCACTCCACAAAACGTCCACACAATAAACTCTGAGCCAATTAATATTGATATAAACTGTCCACCTAGATAAGACAAAGTGTCTTATAAAAACCCACCCCTTATGAAATATTCATAACTACCTGTGGCCTCTCCAAAATTCTGTGCCTGCCTTACTATTTCACTGCCTAATCACAGGCCTTGCCTTATCTTGTGCCTGCCTTCACTTGCATATAGATGACAATCTATAGGTCTTCCACTACCAACCCCCTACCACCTAACACTCTTGATTCCCTTATATAGCCACTATTTTTTAATAGATTCATTGTATTCTCATTTACTACATATTAATGTTTTTCGATCTTCCCTGTTACAGTAGAAGCTCCAGGGAATAGGTGTTTATTTGTCTCCATTGTCAAACATTGAGTTCTTACGGCAGTGACGTAGGGACTGGCGTGTTGTACGCACTCATCATTTTTCAGCTAATGAGTTAAGTAAGAAGTTAAGAGCATCATGGATGGAAGAGGAAAACAGCAGCTGGATAAGGATTAAAAAGTAGTTTGACAATTGTGGTAAAAGGAACACATTACTCACACATGAATGGGAAAATTACCGAGAAGCTCACAGCTTTATGACTCATTTAAGACAGTCTTTTACCCAATTCTTTTTGTTAAGCTTATGGTCAGATCTTCCTTGAATTGGGGGGTAGATGAAATTTGGACTTTCACTGTCCGTTCAGCTCCTTGACAGCTCTTCGTGTCCCAGAGAAAGCAGAGAAAGCTCATGGGCTCCCACAATGCCTTTCTTTTTCTGGGCTCATAAAGTTATTTAGCTCAGAAAGAAGGTGATTGTCTCCCCTGTTTGATACATAACATTCTGTGGACTCTTAGATGAGATACCTTTCATTAAGACATTAAGACACAGTACATTTGTATAAGATTATCATGATAGTTCCCAGCCGTGTATGAAAAGCCTTCTGAAGCAAACTCAGGTAGAGAGACATAGCAACCATTCGGTTGACATAGTCTACGGCTGCCCAGTAGAGTTGCCACCAAGAAAGCTGGGTCCGTGTTTGGAGACATGCAGATATAAAATAGAGGAACAGAAGCTCCACGTAGCTTTTCAAATTCAGTCTGGTCCCTTTCAGGCCAGCAGCTTTAAACTGCATTTTACATCTCTTTGGCCCCACCTCTCCATGTGTAGGCACACAATTGAGTGTTAGATTCTTGATTAAGGAGACGAACAACTCAAGCCTGAAGCTTTCCAGCTGCCTCCTTCACAGCCACCCTTAAGAGTGCCTCAAACTTTAGAGGATTCCTATACTTCCCTTTGCCTCCCTTCGCCTAAACGGAGTCCTCAGAAGACAAACATGAATCCCTGAAAGCTACCCTGAGCGCAATACAAACTACACATCAATTTTGCAAACATTAACTTTTTGTCTGTCATGTTGCAAAACCTCTAGCCTAGTGACCCTGAGTCATTATCTTCCCAGTGTGTTCCCTATCACCTCTTCAACCTTAGGCATGATTTTGAGATCAGGCCATGCAGGAGAAAGATTCTAGTGTATCAAAAGGTCCCTGGAACATCTCTCAGGTTTGCTTTCCACAGCCCGTTTATAGCCTCCAGTATACTTTGGAAGAATAAGTTGCCTGGAGATCTAACCCACAGTGAGAGGCTGCCTCTGAGGCATCATTTCAGTCTACTGAGACCAGAGCCAACAGCAGGTTTCTTACAGCAAAGGGCTTAGTGTTTCCTTACATTCGCACATGCATACACAGCTGCGAAGCCTGGGGATCCTCATCGAGAGCAGATGTCGCTACCCACAGTGCCAGCCACGTGTCACCCATGGCATTTTCTTCATTTCAACTCCTGGCAACTATAATTTTTCTTTCTCCCCCTCCCTCTGTCCCCCACCCTATTTCTCCACTTTCTACCTCCCATTACATTTATAAATTCTCTCCTGATTCATACCGGGCCAGCCTTGTGCTTTCATTGTTGTTATTATTATAAACACCCATGCTTCCAATGCTGGAGAAAAGAAAAGAAAGAAAGAAACCACAACAACCTCCAAAGAAAACATGTTCTAACCCAGGAATGTACAATGCTTCATGCATGAGAAGCATCTCCCCGCCTCTCTAAGTTTAGCTACAGAAAGCAGGGCTCCAAATTCCAACACAAATACCGAAGATTTTTTTCTGCTTTTTTTTTTTTTGTATGAACCTCATACCATTTGACAGTGAGCCCATTTCTGTCCCTTTCCTCAATGACTAAGATTTGCAGTAGAGTGTATACAGCATAACCTCCTTTCTGTAGTAACAAAACTATGGTCACTCTTTTCAGGAATATTTATTAACGTCTTCCTTCAAAATTATTTATAGGTGCCCACTATGTGCTAAGATTACCAAGGAGACCTACAATTTCTCAGCACCATGTAGCCAATAGAGATTTTTATGGTGCTGGAGATGAGATGAGTTGTATAGAAGCACAGAGAACAAGGCAAAGCATTCACTCGATCACTTGATAAAGATCTTATAGACAGAAACCACTTAATGTAGATCTGAAGAGTCCACTGGAACATGGAAATTCAAAGAGATGACAGGAAATAGCACAGACTATTTTATGCTAAAATGTTGCATAGCAAGTAATCCACTAATATCCATGTCTTAGTAACAAAATGTCATTCTCGCTCCTGCTCCTGAAGTTGAATAATGTGGTTGTGCTTTAGGTCTCCTTCTATGTGGCCCAGGAATTAGAACTTCAGGGTCAGCAGCTATTTCCATAATCTGAGACATCTTGGGAAAGAAAGGGAATGCTGCTAACCCAATAAACGCTTTTGTTGAGTGCAGTGTATATCACATAAATTCATCTTTCATTGATCTATGTAAAGCACATGCTTGGGTCCAAAGACAGAAGAAAATATCAGACGTTGCCAGCCATATTGAAGTCACGACAAAGGAAAGGCGAATGGAAACAACAATGGACTAAAACTCCTCAGCCTTTCTCATCAAACACAGGGATTATATTCTCTACACACTGTGTTTCATGCCAAGATGTTATAGAAGTTGACCATCAGGTTTGAATTCTGAACCTGAAATTTATACCAGGCTGTGATGTAACCTTTCTTAATCTGGAGTGTCAAATGACAAACTTGCCACATCTCACTCGCCCCTAGGTACAAAGTAGAGCAGAAAGGAGACAAATGCAATAAACATTCCTGTTCGAGGGGAGTAGTGAGGCACACATAAAAGTCACTGATCCATAGCAAGTCTGAAATATGCGAAGCAGAAGTTACAAAAGGCCTGCTCTGTGAGCGCAGGCGCTGCTCCTTTGGTAGTAACTTGTGATTGTTCCCTGGGTGTAGCTTCCAGTGGCTGTGGATCATTCTTCATGGTTCTTGGCTCCAGTCTCAGCTGCCTTGGAAGACCATCCCTTCTCTTTATCCCCTTCAGTCACATAAAGGGAGCACTGATGAACGTTCCTTTTGGGAAATCTGAACAACGTTTGTAATCTGCTTTGAACTCAAGTAGGCCTAAGTTCTTTTCTAAGTTCTCCATCTATAAGACTTCTTCATCCACAACTGAGAATGATTTTGACACCATGCTTCTCACAAGCTTTATGAATTTGTATATATTTAATTCTGGTCAGATCCATTCACTAAGAGCAGAACTTGCAAGTCTTTCAAACGCTTGACCATCTCTATGAGGGTATTCTGAGCTTATGTGGTTTCTTTTAGATATTATTTTAGGTGTAATTTGGGGTGTCATTTCTAAGAGTCATTTTGTCCTACACAATTGCAAGGGCAGGTAGCATTTACTGGATTAAAGGTTCAGATAACTGGTAGATATGTTCACCTTTGACTTGCATTCCCCACCCCCTGGTGTTTTCTTAGCTTGTCTTCGATGGCCTTTCCAACAAAACATTGCAGTTGACCATCCCTACCTGTGACTTTCACAACCTGGATTCAACTGGCTGTTTGCAAAAAATACCCTACAAAACACTGCATCTGTAATTAGCATGCATAGGCTCTTTTCTTGCGATCATTCCCTACACAATATTGCATAACAACTACTTATAAAACACTTATATTTTATTGGAAACTGTGAATGATTTAAAGTATATAAGGAAATACTTGCAGATGTGCAAATACTATATCATTTTACTGAAAAGAGTTGACTGTCTGAAACACTTGTATGCTATAAGCATCCTGACTCCCACATACTATAATATTGTAATACAGGCACTACTGCAATCTGTTTTAGCTTTTACCTGCTAAAGCTAAGAAACAGCTTGATATTTTTTTAGTAGCAACAACTATGGAATTTCTACTGTTTGTTATTTAGTCAGTTCTGCTGGCTATGCAGTGACCTTGCCTAACCTCTTTTTTTATTGTAGTGTTTTATCAAATGAAGGTAATAACCACTCCCTAACCCTGGTAATATTTTTTAAATATTTTTTTCAAAGATTCTTTACTTAAACCAATAGATTTCAGTAAATATTGACCTGGGTGTATGAACACTTAACAATATGATTTATTTCACATACAAACAGCAGCAGCAACAATAATAAAAACTATAAAGAATGTTTTGTTTATTTAACAGCTTTCTAAATAAGTAACTTATTTTCTGGTTTCCTAAAACAACTTTACTTTTTGTTGTTGCCCCATCTGAGATCCAAGTCACATTCCCGTTTTTTTTTTATTATGATAGCACCCCACTTCTGATAACAATTTCTTTGATTTAAAAGAATAAAGAATTGGCTTCTCAATCAGATAATATTCAGTGTTAGTCTAGAGCAGCCACCCATCTACCTTAATCATTCACCTTCTCCACATTGTCTCCATGGTTGTCTCTCAGGCAAAGAACAGAGAGGGCACTAATTCCCTGAGATCCTTGAACCAAAAAGATCACATGATTTATATTTGTTTTTCTAATGGTCTTAAGCCCACTCTACCTGTGGCCTATCATTATGCATTCAGACAGCTGTTGAGCATTAAAAGTCTCAGCAAAAAGGAGGTGATAAGATCTGTAATTCAGATTCAGATTGTGGAACTCTGTCATCTCTTTTCCTGAGCTGATGGAGCAATATCATGTTCATCCCCTGGTTGGTGAATATTGGGTAGCTGGGCATGAGGATGAGTGGTGCTGAAGATAAAGACAACTGGATTGGAAGAGGAAGTTGATGGATTCCAATACCATAACCTTCCTGCCACACTGCTTACCAATAACAGCTTGATCTGGACAAAAACAAAAAAACAAAACAAAACAAAATACAGGACGTCCTCAACACAATGCTTGAACTCCTGCTATAGAGGGACAGAAAGTTCTGGTTCTATCTATTCAGTTGGAGATGTGTGCTTTTTTTTGATCTACTTATTTTGAACATCCACTTAAGCCAGCCACTAGAGGATTAGAGGCATAGATAATCTTCTATAATTTAGTTAAATTGAATATCAATTTATATAAGTGTTAATATTCACATTTTTACTAAGTAATCCTAATTTTGGTCAGCTGTGCTTGCCTTGGGTAAATACCCCTATTCACTAAAAGTGGAATATTGGGGTTCTGAAGTAGAATTAGTATTTTATTTTTATATTATGTAAACCTCATAGTAAATGGAATCTGCATTATGCAGATGCAGATAATCTTGAGCAAACATAGATGAAGCCTATTCCCCAACGTCCTCTCCTTTGCTGTTGGAGTGCTTAAGTTTAATTTTCACCTCTGTTGCGCTTTCCCCAAGTGACCTTGGGGCATGGCCTTTTGTCTCATTTTCCTCATCAGTGGAATAAGGATGATCATATTAATCTGCCTCACCAGGCGATAGAAGGACTAATTAAAAAATGAGATTAGATTTAACCAAGGTCTTCTAATGTAGGGAATATTAAACTTGGTGATGCATGACTGAAATGCTATTTGATTTCCAGGAATGATCTCTGTCTTTGAAGTCTCCTGTGACCTTGACGATATTGTAGTTAAATAAAACGTGAGTTCCTACAGCTCTGATTCTATACAGTGTGCCCATCCTTATAGGTAGACCTGTCCAGACAAGCTTGGGATGGAATAACAGAAGACATAGGTCTTTTTACCTCTGAGACTTCCTTTCTGTATCATCATCATCATCATCATCACCATCATCATCACCACCACCATTACCACCATAATCATCATCATTATTCTCCTCCTCCTTGTCTCTCTCCCTCTCCTTTCCCCTCTCCATCTTCCCCCTCCTCTGTTTACATGGAAGCCAGAGGAATTGCCAGCATCATTCTCTACCATTCTCTGCCTCATTCCTTTGAGAAAATGTTTCTCACTGAACCTGGAATTATGTGTCTCAATTATGCTACTATAGGGAGGGAACCATTAGGAATGCCACCAAGCACTGACCATCCTCCTGCCTCTGCCCCTCACAGAACTAGGACTGTAGGCTCTTGTCATGTCTGGCTTTCTTCATGAGTGCTAGGGACTTCAACTCAGGTCCTTATGCTCCTGCAGCAAGCATTCTTATCCACCGAACCATCTTCCCAGTCCCCTCTTCTTATTAGTTCTTCATGCTTCTTTTTTTTAAGAGAAAAGTATTGGGAATGTGGAAGGGATGATAAATCAGTAAAATTCTTTTTTTTTTTTTATCTTTATTAACTTGGGTATTTCTTATTTACATTTCGATTGTTATTCCCTTTCCCAGTTTCTGGGCCAACATCCCCCTAACCCCTCCCCCTCCCCTTCTCTATGGGCGTTCCCCTCCCCATCCAAATTGATAAATTTACTAAACAACTCATGTTTAGCTCATGCTCACTCCATGTCTCTGTCTCTGTCTGTCTCTGTCTCTCTGTCTCTGTCTCTGTCTCTGTCTCTCTCTCACACACACACACACAGAGAGAGAGAGAGAGAGAGAGAGAGAGAGAGAGAGAGAGAGAGAGAAAGCAAAACAAAGAGTTGACATTGTTGTTTCCAGTTTTTAAAGAGATCTTTAGCTCCACTGGGTTATTTTGAGAATATGTTTCTTCTCATGTCTTCCATTAATATTCATTTTTAAAATCCAGATTGTCTTATAGTCTATTTAGTGGCAGATACCTTTCAGTCTTCGTTTCTGGATGTGTCAGCTGCTTTCTAGAGGGGGAGCATATGTAGATACTACAGTGGGAAGATGAGAATCTTCAGAGGGGTAAGTGCGGCATGGAGATGGTGTTGGTAGAGGAAAGAATAGGGGACTGAATAAATAACACACTGTGACTGAACCTCCACTCTCAATAGGAGGGCAAGCAGTCTGTGTAACTGGATACTTCATACTTTTTTTGAGATACCTTGTTACTATCAATGCCATCTTCTGTATTGTTCTATTGTGCTGTTGTCCGGAAAAGTCATTGGGTTACACCAACCTTGGATTACAGAATGTAAAGAAACAGGAAGGGTGATATGTTTGTCTTGAAGCCATTCTGGAGGGTGGTTGAATGCTCTCTTCTTTCGCAGACGGGGAACCATCAGGATTCAGTCTCCAGAATCATTGTGGTCAGGAAGTAACTACAAAGAAAGAGCTGCTGGTCCCAAGTTATACAATGATGACACTATTGACTGTACTGCATGCCATTGCCCATGATAAGGAACTGTTACCTCTTTTATGTCTTCTTAACCATTCCTGTTTTATAAATGAGGAAACTAGACGGCTAACCATGTAGTTAGCTTTCCGCAGCTATGGAGCTAGCGAATCCAGCACCAGTAAGTGAGCTCATTCTTGTTTTAGTGTAAACTGACTAAAAAGAATAAAACCAGAGAAAGAAGTACATGACATCAACTAAGAAGGAGAGTGTTTTAAAGACACTGAGAGATGAGTGTGAGGTGCTGACCACCACCTGTTAGGTCACCTCCCTGGACTTTGCAAGCTGTAAGTCCGAGGAAGAGAAGGCAGAGGAGGTACGCCAATGAACTCTGCCTAACTGTGCTCAGAGACTCAAAAACATGTAGCGAAACAGATGCAGTTGATCAGTGGCTGAGCGGCTAAAACACACAGACAAGCATCCCGTAGATAAAGAGAATGTAAACAAGACACTTTCACGAAGAATAGGTCCCATATGGGTGAAAGTGAAATGGAGTAGACCAACCAATTAGCAGAGAACAGAAGAGCCAGCTGACATCCCAGGATGGCGTGACAGGTTGAGGTTGAGAACCACAAGAATCAGCCACACAAATTGAATTGTGCATAGATACAAGAGCTTAAAAACTAGACTGGCCTGAAGGAAGCAAGCGTGCTGGCAAGAAAACATTCTAGAATAAACACAACCCATCCCTCTTGCCATTCCTCAATTTAACTGGACCTGGAGAGTCCCCGGGGGTCATAAAGTAGTCCTGTTTAAGTTGTAGAGAAAGCCTGGCAGAGACCGGACTGAACAGAGAGAGTGTTCTGGGTCCCTCTAGACCCATGTTTACATGGGAAAGTAACATGTATACAGCTTCTCGCTGTCAGTGTAGACAGGCTTGGCTGCCTGATTATGCTGTGAGTCCCATGACTCAGTCCCTGGAGTGTGGCAAGGAGGATTCTTTCTAGCTGGGCTTTCAGTGAGCAAATTGTTTAATAAAAACATATCGTGATTCAAATAGTCAAAATGTTATAAACCTTTATCTCCACCAATCTTCTCCCCAAATCTAAGCACTCAGCTCTTACTGGCACTGTCCCTTCATCACTCTGTGTCTGCTTGCTTTTAGCCACTCCACGTTACAAGCAGTGAGCGCCGTTCTTCTCAGCTCATGCTGCTTGATCTGAACTTGTCCCAGCTCATTCCGCCCCAGTTCTCTCCCAAACACTCTCCGTATTGTCCTCAGATCCACCCTATAAAGTATAGCTTTTGTCATGTTCCTCTGCTCAAAAGCTCTTCAGTTGTTCCCTATTGTCTTCAGGATATGGACCAAATTCCTCTGGAAAGAGGTTTTGATATAGTTCCAAACTTGGATCATTAATTTTGAAGCACAAAACCACAGATATATCTTTGCTTTCTTTTATTCTTTTTTTTTTATCTCAAATCTTGGCTGATCTTTAGCTTTCCTACTGGGATTATTCCTTTTAATTCTCCACTCAAATCTTACTTGTTCTTCAAAGATTAACTCTAATCCCATATACTACATAAGAGATGTTCTAAGTACACCATCTCCCACCTTTGTGAATGACTGAGGATCTTATTAGTGGTGTTTTTAAGTAGTCAGGGAATTCTCTCCATTTGCTTCCAATGCCTTTTCATCTGTCTCTGATGCGTCTTGTATTCTGCCTTATACTGTGGGTTAGCAACAAAAACCTTCTTAAGACAATAACTTTATTATATATGAAATGTACTATGATACCCTGTATATAAGAGACATACAAAATATATATAAACTAGGTAGGTCAAGATTCTAGCTGTGAGTCTCATTCGTGGCTCGTAATAAATATTTTGACATTCAGCATCTTTTTTAAAGATTTAACTATATATTTATATTTGTGCTTATGTGTATGTGTATATATCTACCTGTCTATACATGTTTGCTATGTGTGCAGTGTCCACAGAGGCCAGAAGAGGTCATATGATTCCCCAGAATTAGAATTACAAGTTGTCGTAAGACTCTTGATGTAGGCGATAGGAACTGACTCCAGTCCTTTGTAAGAGCAGGAAGGACTCAACTACTGAGTCATCTCTCTAGTCAGGCATTCGATATCTTACAAGATATATTTCTCATGGATTTATGTGACATTGGCCTTTCCTGTGAAAGAAGGTGGGTAGCCATACTGATAGCTTTGCTGGGGGACTGGACCATAACATGCAACGGGAAAGGCTGAAGTGAAGGATGCATGGGTACATGGACTACAATGTTGGAGGTCCTGTGAGCCTGGCAGGCCTGGACATCAGCCAGCAATGCCGATACTGTTCTAAATCATGTCCTGCGAAAACCTTTTTGTCCTTAAAATATGTATTTGGTTATTGTGAAGATTCATGAGTATGCAATTTAGAGTCCACAGCATGTACCAATACCATTTAAAGACAGCATTTTGCTTGTTGAGAAGACTGTGTTTTATAAAGATAGTTTGACCTTTGGGTTTATTACTCGTGCCTGAGGCTTCTAGAGGAAGTGTGTAGTGTGTGTGTGTGTGTGTGTGTGTGTGTGTGTGTGTGTGTGTGCGCGCACGTGTGTGTGTGTGTGTGTTTTATATAAAATCTACATTATAATTATGTGCTAATAATTATACAGAATGTCTCACAGATGTGAGAGAGAATATCTTTGTGCTATATTACATATGTGTGCCATAGATGTGTTTGTATGTATGAGTACACATACTTACATATGCACATTCATTTACTCATGCTTATATTGCATATACATAAAAGAGAGAAAACAAGTTCTTTGCGCTCTAGTTCACATCTAGGAAGACTCCTCGAAAACCAGGTGGAGTCCCACTCAGAATGAACACGCTGCCTCGACCAGGTCTTCTCACCTACTCTGCTTTCCCTAAATAGCTTTTTTCTTAGATGTCTCTACTTTCCCCTCTAAACTTTTCTTAGTGGGCTTAATTGCTTGGAGAGAGAGAGAGAGAGAGAGAGAGAGAGAGAGAGAGAGAGAGAGAGAGAGAGAGAGAAAAAGAAAAGAATGAGAGAGAATGGCAAATAAAAAAAATAAGACACTCAGCAAACAGCAGGAGGGCCAAGAAAAATATTTAATCCAAACAATGAATATTGTCATTTCCTCCCACAGTCTGCATTCCCAGTCATCTTCCACGGGCTGGCTTAGGAAGCCAAGAAATGCCGAGCTGCCTGGCATGTGTGCGTGTGTGGTAGGGGGTAGGGATGAGCATGCATGTTGGAGCTGTGGTAGAACATTCCGGTGGCCAGCTTAGCCTGCCTCTACCTCCCATGAGCTGAAGGCTGTCCAAGGAGCCAGAGGCAGAGGGAGGAGTAAGCTCCAGGGCTACATGGAACCCCAACACTCTTCTGTGACCCTCTAAGGTCACAGGCTGCACTTCCCTTTCTCATCTCTGCAGGGTTTCTACCTCTGCCCCAGACATGCTTCTTTTCCTTCCATGTCCTCACCTTCCACAAGAATGTGAGTTTCCAAGCTGAGCATGCATTGAATGTTCCATTCATAGAAGTAGTGGCCTGGCAGGGCAGTTGATGGAGACACAGAGAGGAGGGACTAAGAGAGTAGCCACCTACTGAGGTGACCAAGGAAAGGCACCAGAAGTACTCACCCTACATAGCATGATGCGTGGAATTCTACTGTTTTCCTCTGAGTCATTCAGAGGAAGCTGGTTGTCTTTAAGAGTTTATTGTAAGCAAGTCTATACATAAAAGATTATATCAAGCCATTGTGATAGTCAAATCTTGCTTTCCTCAAACCTCAGGTCACCACCTCATGGCCCATTCCATTTAACAGTGGCAAAAACCTCAGGGCATATGAATTATCCACATCTGTATACATCAAACTTCTCTTTACCTTGTCTTCCTCTCTGCACAAGGTGATTCAGTCTTGGAGGCTTCATTTAGAACTACTTCTTGGCCTATCTAGACATCAGAACCAACCATGTCCTAAAACAATAAAAAATAACGAAATCTTTCGCCATCCATTATTTGTTCACACATGATAATGCTTTTCTTTGATACATCTGACCCTGTGTAACCCATTAATCTGTTTCTATCAGTCAGACCCTAAAATCTGATTGCTCACCAACTGTGTTCTCCCTTCTTAATGCAGACATCTCTAAATCCTGTTAGGTAATGGTAAGTACCAAGCAGGACTCTGGGTGATCTGATGGCTTGGTCCAGAGTACTTATGTTGGTGATACAGACTGAGTCTGAGCTCAAAATTCTACAAAAATAATACTGAAACACCTTTATATCTCCCTGGTGTCTCTATAGCAGGCCTGAAAGGTTTGTTCCTGCTCATGATTTCCTTGGTTTCACGACTGAAGTGAGACAAGTGGCCTGTAAGGTCTCCTGACAGTCTTGCTGCATGGCATTTGTCTTCCCTCTTGAAAAGGTCCTTGATATCTGTTTGTTCAGGGACTTCCCTGACTCTTCTCTGGCTAATTGAAGCCCACTGTGTCTCCAGATCAAAAGCACAAATAATAGACATAGAAGGATCCAGTTCTAGAGGCTGACACAAACAGGGATATATCCATGTTACTCTCCTCTCTACTCATTTTCTTCTCCTATGCTTTTGGGGATCAACCCAAAATGTCTAGCATGCTAAGCAAATGTTCCACCAGTATGTTCCACTGGAGTGGGGCCCTCTATTCTCTTACCTCAGCCCACTGTCTACTGCAACCTCACTTACCCAACAGATGAAGTCGATGTTAAATGAACACCGAGAGACGAATCCCATGTGTCTTCTTCAGAATTCACTTTACGAACTAACAAGTTGGGCAGTTTTATTTTCTTCTAAATTAAGGTCTCTTTCCTCATTTTGTTCCTAATGTTCCAAGGCTATACTTACTGTCAGGAGAGAGGAACCAGTATTGACTGAGAGGTTTCCACTATGGTTTTTAGTATTATCCTAATTTATGGAGCCCAGAAAGGCTTTCCTTTTATTTTATTTCTTTTTCTATTTTTTAAAAACACATTCCATACACCTTTCTGTACACATGACCATCACTCCTTCACAACTCAGATCCTTCTGTTTGTAATGAAGGTGAGTGGGCAGGATACTATCCAAGCTAGAAGCATCTGTGTTTGTCCCACAGTGTTGGTGGCAGAATCTTGAGGTTTTGCTTTCTGAGGTCTTGATTCAGAGAACTCATTCACCAGCCTATGCGTCCTACAATAGTGGTAGCCTCTATCTTGCCTTCATGAATCTGAGCTATTGAGTATTTGCTGTGGGTCAAACACTGTCCTAATCATTGTGGTTCCTTTTGTTCCTCTACCCCTTATAGTAATTTTGTGAGGCATCCGAGCACATGTGCTATTTCTTATAGCAAGGTGAGTTTTTCAGTATATAGGAGGGCAATTGAGCAAGGCAGGACTCTGAGCATGTGTCCATCATGGTATCTGTGCTCTTAATCTTCACATAGGCACCGAAGTCCTTATGTTTTCTAAGTTAGGAGTGCTAGAGCTCTGGGTCCTTTGAAGGAGAGATGAATCATTACAAAGAACTCCCATGATCTCACTTTGCTTGCTTTTCTTCCTCTACTCCAATTTTCTTTCAACCATTTTTTTCTCCATGGATATTGACTTCATATGGCACTATGAGATGTTGCTCTGTTCCTGGTATCAGGTAGACATAATCAGATTACATTGACCATTTCTTCCATTGCCTCCTCTGTAGGTTTATGAGATTGGACAGGAAGAAGCATGAGGCCCTCTACAGGGTCCATGAACTTATACATGAACCACTGATACATTGTAGACATAGGTGACAAGACTAGACCCCAAACCAGGCAAGGGGTCACAGACCTATGAGTTATTGGGTTGGCTGAACTGGGCTACAGAGTGAGCTTAAGTACATCAGTGAACACCCAGCAAGACCATCAGAAAAAAACAAAAAAGGCAGTGGATGTATTTTAGTGGTAGATTGGTTTCCTAACACATGGAAGGCCCTAGATGGCCACTCCCCAGTCCTAAAAAGACTAAAATGCCTAGTGTTCATGTCAGCTTCCCTCTGATAACCAACAGGATGTGTGTATTCATTATTTTCTTACAATGGCTTCTTGCTATAGACCGCAGACTTGAGGTCTGGTCTTCAAGGTGGTGCTCCTTTAAGCTAAAACTCCATCAGGGTCTTAGCATCTTAGATATTAATGAGTTCAGCAAAAGCTTGGGTTTGAGTTATGAAGACTTTAGAGCTAATAATAAGCAGGACCAGACTCACCCCCACCCCCAAACCCCAGTCTTCCAAATAAGCCATGTTACCTGAGTAATGTTAGCATGTGGCTGTGCCATTCTTTACAGTCCTCATGAACTTTCTTTTAAAAATACCAAGTGTTCCTGATTCCAACACACTTTGTGAAGACATGTGATCTAGTTATTCCTACCCAAACTTGATTGTTGATTTGTGACCACTCCTAAAATTTTTGTGATTTACCATCTTCTTTCTGTTCTGGTTTTCATTTTCTTTCTCATTTATCCCCTGAAGAATTTTTCTCCTTTTCTTAAAAATCTTAGCTCTGAGACTAATAGCATGTTTTTAATTTTTTTCTTTTAGTTTTTGAGCAGTTATATTTTCTTGCATACTTACCTTTGACTATCCCTCTGCATGTTCCTCATTCTCTTGCCTCACCTACCTCTCTCACCCCATATAACTGCTTCTCCATTTTCATTTTAGGTGGCTTATACAGAAAGAGTTTTCAGATTCTATATTTGATTTCTTGTTTGTAGGACCTGATGTATATCAATACTCTAATATGTAATAGAAATATTTAAATACGCATGTATAAATGATGTAATTCTAATGAAGCAGCATGTCTACAAAATGTCCTATCAAAGGAAGACTAGTGAAAGGTCGTAAATTATGCAAATGGAGTTAGCTTCTCGTTTCTAAACAGAACAACCATACATACTTATTTGTTCAGAAAGTATTGTGTCTAGAACTGAACTAGAGGCTGGGAACTAGAAGGGGTATTAGATCCTGAGCCTTTGACAGGAACTTTCCAAGTGTAAAGTTTTATGATGTACATGCATACAATAATGGTATAGTAAACTCTAAGGCAGGGAGAATTCTAGATTCAGAAAGCTAGATAAGACTTTCCAGAGGAAGATGTATCTAAGAATATGTAGTATGTGTATTATAACCCCACAGCTGTGACATGTCTAGAACCTTCTCTCATACCCAAGGGTGAGTGGTGAAAGAGTAGTACAATTTTCTTTCTCCATTGGCTCCAGTGACTACACTGTGTATCAAACTGCCTGGATTTAGCAGATTACAATGCTTCAGTTGATGTGATTGGAACGGACTAGTACTTCCCTCTGGGGATAGGCATCATAAGGAAAAGTAGATCCCTCAAGGCTCAAGCCTCAGAAAAACTGGAGTGCTAAGACTCTTATTTGGCATGAACCTTTGGCCACCTCAGCTCCTTTGGTCAAGACATTAAAGGAAGATAAATTTTCTTTCATTCCCAATAAATTAAAAGATGAATAAAGTGATCTGAGGAAGATCATCTGACCAGTAACTGTAAAACCTACCCTCTGTTCCCAGAATTGCCAGGAACTAGCTGAAAATGAGGTGGTTCACTTGTATATGGATGTATGACCATGTATTGGTGTGTGTGCATGCATACATGTGTCTACATGTGTGTACATGCATGTGGAGGCCATCAGTTAATGTTCAATGTCTTCCTCAATCACTCTCCAAGTTTTTTTTTAGACATGGTCTCTTATTGAGCCTAGAACTCCTTAATTCAAGCAGACTGGCTGACTAGCAAGTTCTAGATCCTTCTGTCTCCCTATTCTTAATGCTGGGATTATGCTATGAGTCACCACACCTGGCTTCTCTTATGGGTGCTGGTTATCAAACTCAGGTCCTTGTGATGGTCCATCAAGTCTGTTACTGATCAAGCCATCTCCACTGGCCACAGTTTACTTTGGAAAAATATTTGCTTTACATATATGAATACACTGTAGCTGTCTTCAGACACACCAGGAGAGGACGTTGGATCCCATTACGGATGGTTGTGAGCCACCATGTGGTTGCTGGTACTTGAACTCGGAACTTCTGGAAGAGCAGTCAATGCTCTTAACCACTGAGCCATCTCTCCATCCCCCACAGTTCACTTTTAAAAGCCCTATGTCATTATTTGTTAGATGGAGATTTTTTCAATAAGTAATCGTTAGGCCTCCATCTGTCTCCTAGGATTTCCTCTTTTTATAGCCCTTATAAAACAAACACACTTATTCATCATTCCTTTCAATATGTACTAAGAGTGGGTTGATGGATTATGTTAGTTTCAGGAACTTCATACTATTTTCTATAATTATCCCATTAATTCATGTCCACACCTTTTGGTCTCTATCATTGCCAATATTTGTGATTGATTAATTTATTGATGAACAAGTAGAGTTCTGGCAATATACATCCATGAAGGTATCAAAAGCCTCCCATGCTTTGCCTATGAGATTCTAAGAGAAGATTTGTAATGGAACTCCACATTCTATATCCTTTAAGACTCTTGCACAAAAAGTCCAGGCATTATGAATACAGAGGACACAGCTAAGGTGTCTTGATCTGTTTGTGCTGTTTAAAAAAAAAAAACAATTTAAACCTGGATCATTTATAATGAATATAAATTCATTGACTCACACTTCTGGACTCTGGGATATTTATGGTCTAATTTTCATCTAATGGTGAAAGATAGGTCAGGAAAGAAGAAAGGAGGGAAAGAGAGTGGCGAAGGGAAGGGAAACAAGCCAAGCCAAACTCCCCATTTACAAGGAACTTTCTGCTGAGACACTAGCATTAATCCATGTGTAAGGACAGATTTCCCATGGCCTGGTTCTCTCTTAAAAGTCTCACATCTTAATATCATTTTAATAGCAATTATATTTTAACATGATCTGGGAACATGCAAACATTGGAACCACATATTACAAGGCAAGGTTGAGAATGAAGATGGGCAAGATGTCATCACTATTGAACAGCCAGAGAATGGGGAAACTTGATCCACAGATCAGTCTGCTCTCTGGAGCTTAGTGTGGATGCCTCATCATAGCTTCTCTAGAAAGAGGTATCTTTGGAGCCCTGAGACAGGATTAATTAATATGAACAAATGGATGTGCTCTGCTTTCTCAACTGTGTAACAGTAAACTTTTCCCAGAAATGACATATAGAGAGAAAACAGGACTTGGTATCAGGTTAAATTTTAATGTCTACTTCTGGTTTAAGTCAGCCCTGTAAGCAGACAAGAATTTCTGCACCAAGGATCCCAGAGGGAGAGTGCTATCTGTTGAGTTCCAGCCTTGTTATTCACAAACAAGGATGGGGGCAGTTCGAACTGCCTTCTAGAACATAGTTGGGGTCTTAGGTTCTATTGTAAGCTGCAGAAGAAAAAAATCTTTGTATTGTTCAAGAAACGGCTGTGTTCCCAACCTATCAGTCAAAATTCATGAAACTCCCCTGAGTGTGGGCTCTATGGCAGGCTGACTGAGGTCCCCTTCTCTACTGTCAACTTTCTTTGCCTTTAATAGCTCTTTCAGTCTCCTCTTCTCTGTGGCCTCATCTAGTCCTACACTGTTCTCCTGAGAGGACAGACAAAGCAGACCCAGTCTCGCAAAGGGGATCCTCTCATTCCCTAAATCTGAGTCATGTTATTTCTCAGCCACATTTTGGTACTAGCCCAGCAAACTGTAGACTACTAACAGTGGCCATCCTCGAGAACTAGAGCTATATTTTCATTACGTCAGCATTCCTATAAACAGAATCCTGCATATATAGGTATAGAATCAAGAATGTTCACTTTGGCTCAATGACTACAACCACAGACAACAGACAGAACCACCATCTCTGTGGCTCAATCTGTTGGGGGAGGAGCCATAAACAACAAATGTCTTTGGACACAATGGGGATAACTCAATTGATTTACAAGAAACCTTCTATAATAATAGAATTAATAAAGACAAGATTGAATTTACTTTAGTGTACCTTCTAAAACCTATATAGATAGAATAAACTGGCATGTGTTTCAAGTGTACTTTTGTTGACTGTTTATCTGATTGTCTCATTTTCTTGCAATACAACTGCCACCTACCACCAAGAGGCCAGTAAGATAAGCATTTCTGTAACAACTAAAATGGCTCCCATAAAGGGACTGCATCATAAGAAGAGCAACTCAAGCACTGCCTTTGATATAAGAATACATTTTAGTTATAATATATAAGCTTGAAATTCTGTCTCAATGTTAGATAACAAGCAAAAGGCATGTGTGTTTGCATGCATATGCATGTGTATGTGTACTTGCACATGCATCACAGAAACCATATTTAGTAGAGAATAAATCTTTCTGGACACTGAGAAGAATTAATGTTCATATGATGACTTTTTGCTGTATAAATAGCTACATTGAGTAGATTTTTTCTTGATTACATGATTAAAATGAAATTGAAAAAGAGACCTCTAAGAAGTGAGCTTTAGATTTTTAAAAAGTCCACTTACACAGGATACCTTCCAGTATAAATGAGGCAGGAAAAGGTACACAAGACTGAAGCCATCCCAGCACTCTCTCTTGGGGAGTAGCTTTAAGAGAGGAATTGTGTAATGATCCTGACATCTTCAGCTGTTGAACTGAAAGTCTACTCTATCCAATCTTTGAATGCTTTCAAACATTGGATCAATCAATCATTTTTCCTTTTCCCTCTTTTCCTTTGTAGCTTTGGATTCAAACAGTCTTCTCAGGCACATGTTGCTATAGGAGACTCTGTTTGTTGAGGGTGGAGTGGTTGGTTTTGGCATGTTAGGGGAGGGGCAATTAATTCTAATAGGTATATTTAGTATATTAAGCACTTTATTCTTTCCAATATTTCTCTGTATTTATAGTGCCCTCCTTTTTTTATAAGTTCCTTCCTCTCTCTAGGTTCCTTTAGGAGTAAAAAATAAACATCTCTTAGAAATCAATGCAATAGAAGCCCAGTGAGCCCTAGAGAAGATCACCTAGGGCTCACTGCTTCATCATGGATTCCCTTATGTTTGTTAGACAAGAAGCTATCCGTGGTAAAGGTGTTACAAGGAACAGGATTTTTACCTAATATTACTCAGGATTCTTTCCTAAAGCCATTTAAAAGTATAGGCTGGAGCGGGGGGAATGGCTCTGTTTGTAATTTTTTATTACAAGCATAATGGCCTCAGTTTGGTTTCAGAATCCCTATTAAAAACAAACAAACAAACTGGGTTTGTGGCACACACATTTAATACTACTGTTATGGAGGCAGAAACAGACAGATTTCTAAGACTCTCTGCCCTTGCATACTTGGTAAGTTTCACTTAAAAAGAATAACAAAACCAAAAACAATAAAAACACAAATGGTACCTGTGGAATGATACCTAAAATTGTCCTCTCATCTCCGCAAAGATGCATGCATGCACTGGCATGCACTTAAATATACATATATACATACATACATACATATACAGAGTATAAGCTTTTTTTTTAAATGACAACATCCTCTCCATTCTAAAGAGCATGCTAATACATGCAGAAGTGGAGAGATATGTGAGGTGAAATTTTATAATTATAGCAATTATATAAACAGTAAAAAGGGAGCTGATCAACTTTGGCCAATTAATTAATCAAGGTTGGAGGAAGAGTATTTAGTACTAGGTGGGTAAGTTATTCTCTAAGCACTTGAAAGACGAAAAGGAGACTGAAGGATCTTAAAATATGGATCTGGTCCCCAAGCCATGATTCTGTAGTCATCTCAAGCTTTCAGGGACAAAAGTAGCTGCTCCCGTGTGAAAGACAAATGTTCGTCTTTGAATCTCTGTCTTTTCTCTCAGAGAGGCCTGTGTGGCAAAAAGAATTCATTTCCTTTCTACTCTCAGCTGACATGGCCGTTGAGCTGTGTGACAGCTTCCCTATAAGGAGCACCTTTTCAATGGTTGGTAAATGGGTATACAGCTGGAATGAGATGTTCACATGACCTCAGGACCCCACAGAATAAATCAAAACACTGAAGTAATGCCTTGGATGAGCGTGTCCTGACTCAACTCATTTGCTGAACATTATTTCATATCCATTATAGAATTGAGTTATCTGTTTCATCAAAGCATGATGGACCATGGGATCCATAATCCACAATCTTTGTACTTGACATTTAAGGAGGGTAGGGGACAAGTGGTCTTCACGTGTAATTCAAAGGTGGTCTCAGGACATGAAAATTCTGTGACCCAAAGAACTTGTCCATAAGATGAATCCTAAGGGTTTACATTTGGGCATGAGCTGGAGAGGGTAAGCCAGGGATATGGTGCAGGTAGGCTGGCAGATAGAACCTCCTAAATGCTGTATGGTTTACTTTCTTCAAGAGGTAGCTCTCTGGAGGAGCAATATATTGGTCTGCTGAACTGTTTTTATTTTTTTTAACTGCTTGCTGCTGGTCTTATCATGCTTTCTCTTTTGGGGTGAAACACTCCATTAACTCTGGTTTAGTCCGGGCCCTTTTCCCATTTTGGTTGCTGTTAACTGATGGCAGTAACAAGGGTGTATGGAAATAATTCAGCCCTCTCTGCTCAAATGCTATGTCTAGCTGCTGGGAGTCATGTAGCTAGCTTTACATGTGTCACATTGGGTGCCAGTCCTGGTGTCCTTTTTTTTTTTTTTTTTTTTTTTTTTTTTGAATTCTTTTTTTTTGAGCTGGGGACCGAACCCAGGGCCTTAAACTTCCTAGGCAAGCACTCTACCACTGAGCCAAATCCCCAACCCCCTTGGTGTCCTTAACATGGGATCACTTTCACCTTGGACAGACAACGTACATATCACCATAGCACCTGAGGTCTTCTAGAGTCTCTAAGTGCCAGGCTTCAGCAAACCAAGAGACAGACGGGCATAAAAATGAAGAAAAGTAACATTATGGGCAAGATATGTGACAAATGATGCCTAACTCTGCCTGACCCTGGCTATGTGATTGTGGAGATTATTATCATCTATATACATTTCTTTTTTTCACATTGATAAAACCAACATTGCCACAAACACTGGCTTTTTAAAAATAATAGTAGAATTAAAGTGTAGAAGTATAATGTACACGCTATAGAGATTTGTTATTACAAGAAAGCTAATTCAGAGCATTTAATGATACAAGCAGAACTTACCCTAGGCCAGAAGCAGTTGCTGGATGTGAAATCAGACAATGCCTTGGACAGGAAGGGTTTTTTTTTTTCTATAAGCTTTTCAATGTTTTGAGAATGTTTTGCCTTTTGGATACTCATCCACAATCTCTTGAGTATTTTGTGAATTTGGTTGGAGTTGGTTAGAGGTGATTCGGGGGAGCAGGAAGGGGACCCATGGAGCTACACAGGACACTGACTTTGTCTCTTCACAGCCTTTCCAAGCAGACGGTTGGTGTGACACCATCAATAACCGGGCCTACTGCAACTATGATGGGGGAGACTGCTGCTCCTCCACACTCTCTTCCAAGAAGGTAAATGGAGCACCTCGGATGGGTGGAAAGGCCATGGCTCCAGAATTAGTGGGGCTTTTGCTGTCTCTCCTTCATGGTACATAACTGCTTCATACCCAGTCATTACGAGGGGACTACAAGGGGGTAAATACTGGAGTTTATGAAGTGATTAGGAGATTAGATGGTGAGTGTGGCTTATTAACTGCCAATATAGTTGTCCATTGGGCCAGCAATGCCTTCTGATGCTTTTACTCTCCTGCCTACTTACCATTGCCCAGACAAAAAGATTGTCTTTCTTCCTTAAAGCTTCCCAGTTATCCCTCATCTTTGTAATGAAATCAAAAGCTTCAGTAGTCCTATATGCTCTATTACTAATATATCATAGGAATGTGTCAATAGCTATCTGGACCACTCTCTGGACCACATCAGTAATACCCCTTTGCCTGATATTCTTTGTCCCTCTTATTCTTGGTTCTGTTAGATTAATAGATACCTTCCCTATGTCTATAAAATTGAGTGAGCTGAAGAATTCCCATGTTATGAGTAAAAATCCAAGTGCTCTGAGGATATTTGAAGCTAATTGGTGAATTTGAAAGCTTTAAGATATGCAGATGTTACTTCCTTCTTTATATGTATCTCCATAATAAAGCCATGATTAAGCATATAAAGACTGGAGTACCATATACAGTTTTTCCCTCCCAATCACTTACTGTGTGCCAGGCACTATGCTCAGCTCTTCATACGAGCAAAGTGACTTAACATGGAGGAGTACTTAACCACTCATTAAATCATTAACCAATTTGGGCCTCTGTTTCTCTGCAAACTAATCATGGTATTAATAAGAGAACCCAGTGTTAATTACAGGTCTCTGATGTGAACGCTATTCTCATACTTCTTATAGTACCAAGTGAGGAAAATTAAAGCCAGTTGAAAATTGGGACACTTGGCCCAAAAAATGGATGATTTCATCTTCTTGTTCACTCCCCTAGGTCATTCCATTTGCTGCTGACTGTGACTCGGATGAATGCACCTGTCGAGATCCCAAGGCAGAAGAAAACCAGTAACTCAAGGACCAGAGCCCACTTCCTCTGCCCTGGAGGCAGACTAAAAGAGAGGCTCCCATAGCAGGATGCAAAGGGTGAATGAACAATGCAGGTCCCATGGTGGAAGGAGAGTCTAGAACAGAGCCTTTAAGAAATGCAAGAGAAAGTTTGTAGGTGCCAATTAATGCATTAAGTAGTCCAAGTAGGGAGGGATTATAGGTAAACATTTCTGTAAAAGGACAACTGATTAGAAATGGAAGGAGAAATTGATGGACAAGACCCCTCCCCCATCTGTACTCAACTCCATCCTTCTCTCAACTCTTAATCTCCTCCCCACTCTGCACGCTGTCAATGGCTCAGCCCCACCCACCATGTAAACCAATATCAAAGTATTAGAAGGTAAGCTGCCAAGGGACTCAGTCAATCCCCATCACAGATGGACTGTCTGTCATCTTTCCGGGCTCATCTACTCCAGACTGACCCTTTGCCTTTCTTTTGTGTGGTCTCTCTCAAATAATGAGGTTAGCTATTTCTTTATGAGTATTTAAACATAATTATATAAATATATTATATATTATATTTTTTTGCTGTTTACTAAGCTACAGATTATCCATTGTTCCACAAATGCTGCTGTGAAGTTCATGTCCAGAGGGATACTGAAGCTTCGAGGACAGAAAGAAAGGTTCTTTTGCCTTCCTCCCATAGATAGGCTTGGTAGGTCGGATGGGGAGAAGAGAGTTGATGGAATTCTGGATGCTGGCCTGTCAGTTGATCATCATTTTATGACCTGGGAGCTGGGCCTACTGAAGGGAGATAGACTTGGCATGCTAAGAACAAAGGCATGGAAAGTTACAAATGGGAACCCATTTGGCAGTAGGTCCAGGAGAGATAGACAATGGTTTCTAAGTATCTATCAAAAGGAGCATACAAACTCTTCTATGCTTCTCAGAATGCACAGTTGGAATTGGTAAAGACCAGGGTCTTTTCCACTTCTCCATGTATCTAGTCCAAGTGTAGCTGCCTGCCAGCCAGCCAGTCAGCCAGCCAGCCAGCCAAAAAGTTTGTATTAGGTCTCATTCTCTGAACATCAGGCTTACAGGAACTTACACCCTCTTCATACTTGGCCAGTTAGTGTCTCTCCTTGTTGCAAGTCTCAAAGCCTGGCCATCGTTCACAGCCACATCACCAACTGTTGATTTTTTCTGAGAAAAGAAAATGCTTTGGAAATTTGGAAATTGGGATGGGGTAGGGGAGGGAAGATAAGATATGAAAGAACGGGGAACTGGAAGAGCAAAAGGCTGTCAGAGAGGTGAAAGGTCAGAGAGGTGAGAGGTCAAGATTAAATGAGATCTGAGAATAAGAGGATGGAATGAGTGAACAAGCCCCTGTTCTAAGTCTCCAAAAGAGGCCAGAGATCCTTCGAGCAATGAGATAAATCTTATTCAAGTGCAAGGCATGAAGTCTGTGGCCCAGTAAGCAACATGTGGAGCGAGGGTGACACTCTGTGGGGAGAAAGAAGAATTTCAACTATTTAGGGTCCATGTTGTCTTTACAATTTCTTGTTCAGTAGATGTATGGTCTATGCACAAAACAGTCACTCTAACGCTTCTCTGTCCATGAATCTTAGGCTCATATTTTTCCACGGGGTCTGGCCTAGGTATGTTTTCCTATAACAGTTTCTGAATCACACCTAGAAAGAGAGTGAGGACATAGTTTCTTTCTTTTAACAATGGTCTTGTCCTCTTACAAAGGCTCTGAGATCTGTCTCCCCTAATTTTTTCTCCAGTGGAAACTTAAGATCAGGCAAAACTTGGAGTCACTTCTGGTATTTCCTCTCCTCCTGTTTCTCCTACTCTTTCATCATCAAGGCTGAAGCCTTGAATCTATAGAATGAGAAAGGAAACATTATTTATCATTATCAGCACATTACCCCTGCTCTGCATGAAGAGCAATATTCTGTAGTGATTGGGGATATAGCAATATACATATATATAGTTACCTGTGGATGAGTGGAATGTGCACAACAAAGCCATTGAGAAAGGTAGTGTTAGTCTCTATTCCTAGCAATAAGGTGAACAGTGCTTAAATGCTGCTTACTGACTCAGTCACACTTCGTGCCCTCTGTCAAGCAAAACAATTCATATTCTGGATCCCGATAAATTTAATATGGAAAGGACCATAGAAAAACTTAGATTAGCTACTAAATATTTCAATTCATATTTCTCTGGATCCTGCTAAGTTTCAAATGAAAAGACCAATAGAAAAGTTTAGATTCTCTACTAAATACACACACACACACACACACACACACACCCCCCACACACACCACCCCCCCCCCACACACACCCCCTACACCATACCATACACACACACACACACACACCCACACACACACACACACACCACAAATTGTTTCCTTGGAGAAGCATTCACATTGCTGGAAATGTATCAACCTTTGCCTTGGGCAAATCCTGAAAGAGACAGAGGCAGAGAGAGGACAATAGTTACCTTACACAACTCAGTGCAGAGAGACTGTCACTCCCAAAAACACTCCTGTGCTCAGAGTGCCCACCAGCGTACGTCTATGGTCTGTCTCTTCATTAAGTCCACTAAGAGTACCAGAGAGGACATTTCTATCCCATGCTTCACTTTAAGATACTTTGTTCTTTTTTGGCAACATTTACTCCACCCTGGGAAGCCAAGAGGACCGTTTCTCTTGGTGTGTGGAAAGCTCTCCAGGCTGAAGGCCATTTAGCCATAATCAGCTAGAGACAGAGGCAAGCAGTCATGTCTAGACTTTGTTCCTAGGCTCCAGTGTTTAAAGAAACTTAAGTCTCTAATAAAGAAAATGATCAGAGATCCCAGGGACAACTCATGCTTGCCCCCAGGTGATTGTATTCTGTTCTTAGACATCCATGATGTCATTCATCACACTCCACAGAGGTTCCTCTGTCTGCTTCTTTCTTCCATAGTCACCTGTCTGTTTCTTCTTGTTCCTGGTAACCAGAGTTTTGAGGTCCACATGGACAAAGGGGGGCTGACTTCAATAGTTAGTATGGCAGCTTTCAATCACAAATACAGAAAAGAGGGCAGCAGGGGCAATGAGCAGATCCTGGCAAAGAAGGCAGCAAGTAGAGTCTTGGTTCTTTCCTTCCCTTTCCAACATTACAAGGCCTTGGTCTTTGACACATCGTCTATTGTGTGTGATCACCATTGAGTGTGTCAGTTAGCACCCAAGGGGACAGTTTGATGGAAAACACAGTGAAAGGGGCTGATCTACTGTATTGTAATGTAAAACAGCTACATCCAGTATTTTATAAGATTATAAAACATTCATTAAAAAATCAGCACATAAAATATGAAGTGCACTTGGTGTCTTATTCTTTGTTTCAATGATTTCATTATTTCAGAGTCACTTTTCATTGGCCTAAACCAGACCCATATTTTCCTTTATTGGCTGGTCATTCCCTGCAGTCACTTGAAAACTATTTGTTATATAAATAGGTTATGAAAGAGATATAAACATGGGGATCCACAGGAAGAGATGACATTTACCAAGGTAGAGTGTGTGACAGTGATGCCAAGTGTCTTGTGAGCTGTGAAACAATGCTCAAGAAGAATCATTTACATTTCAGATGCAGGAAGCATCATCACTAGGTGCCAAGAGGAGGTGGCGTTTGGGTCCATTATTGGACATCAGTGAGGCATCCAGCTTAGCTGAAACTCAGAACTAAATTCATAGGTACACGGCAGTTGGTAAACATAATCTTATTTAATTCTCAGGGGGTGGAGAGTCTGAAAAATCACATATTCTCACTTCACAGATGAGAACACCAACCACCAGTCTGGAGAAGAAAGTCCTACCAGATGACATGACTAAACTAGCTTCAAGCCTGGCTTGTGAGATACTGAGGTGTAAAAAAAATAAAATAAGTAGTGAGCAATAAGAAAGGAGGAGGTGATGGGCGGGGTCAGAGGTGATGAGCGGGGTCAGAGGTGATGGGCAGGTTCAGAGGCCATGCCACCACCTCCTGTGATGCTATCATCTCTGAGGGGAAAAGGGAGCCAGTAGAGCAAGTTTTGGAGCAAGAACATTAATTATTATTAATTATTATCCTTTCATGAACTTTGCCTGATGACCAGACAGATAATTAGTTAGAAGTGTCACAGAAAGCCTGAGGTCAGCACCCCACAGGAGGCTTCTACACCTGGGACCAAAATGCTAAATTCTCTGGTCATGCTAGACACAGTTGGAAAGGCCTGTTGGATTACTTGTTCTACCTACCTGACACCTGGGAAGACATGAAGAAGAGGTGGCTGGAAACATAACCTTGGGCTGTGAAAAAGGGGGTTGTGGTTGGAAGTAAGCATTGTATTTAAAAACAGGAATGATTCCCTGGCATTATCTGCAGTGTCTTCCTGAGATTTCTGGCTGTGTGTGAGGGGAAATCACTTTTGCTTTTGCTGTTCTACAAGTGAAGAAACCAAGTGATGGAGAGCCTATTAGAAATTGACAGTATATGTAGTTATAAGTACTGCAGGTTTCACAGGACTCCAGATTTTGTTTTGCTTTGTTTTGTTCTTTGCTCTTAAACATAATGTGTTCTGTTATATCATATGTAAACCAGTAGACCCAAGAGTGAACCCAGACCCTACTGCAATGAGAAAGGTCACATCTTTTCATGTTTGTGTTTGAAGGTACACACATGTCTCCCTATGGTTTATTTAGTCTTTATTTTCTCTCCACCTGCTCTCTATGTTAAATGGTAGGGAATCCTCCTTGAGCCCCGGCCCTCTCATATGCCAGGCCCTGAGTATAAGCAGATGCCCTTGAATATGCCAGTTAGGGCAGAAACATCTGGCAAGGTTTCATTCTTCTTAATAGCATTCCCCAGGGAAAGTCTGGTTCTCATTGACTGACAAATTGAAGTGACATGATTCGTCATCCGTTAGCTGAGAGCCCTGAGCTAAGACACCTGCACTTCCCTTTAGGTCACGCAGGTGATGAGAAGCTCAGGGGTGGAAGAAATGCTGAGCAGAATGCTTTACACTTCGAAACTGCTCCAGTGAATCTCTGGACCTGGTGTTCTAGTCACTCTGTGTGTGTGTGTGTGTGTGTGTGTGTGTGTGTGTGTGTGTGTGTGTGTGTGTGTGTGTGTACGTGCACACATGCATATTCATATATGTGAGTGTACATACATATATATGTATGTATGTACATGTGAAGGCCAGAGGACACCTTAGACATTGTTCACCAAGCACTATCCACCTTTTCCTTTTGGGACAGGGTCTCTCCCTGGCCTAGGACTTGTCAGTAAGCTAGGCTTTCTGGCAGTGAGTCCCAGGGGTCTATTTATCCCCAGTTCCCAGTGCTGGAATTACAAATGGCCACCACCATTCCTGGGGAATGGATATCTGGTCACTGTGCTTGCAATGGAAGCATTTTATAGAGTGAGATTTCTTCCCAGCCCCTGAATCACATTTATTTTTAAGTCCTTTATTTTGCTTTTTGCTTTTTTGTTTTTAGAGCTAGAGACAGAGAGACACACAGAGAATGACCAAGGGAGACAAAGAGCACACAGTTGGGTGGAGGGAGTGACGGAGAGGACTTGGAGGTGGGGAAAGAATGTGATCACGATAACTGCCTGAAAAAAAATTAGAGAATACCACTGACTCCCACTCTTTGATATTTTTAAAAGGGTTATGTATTCATAATGATCTTTGCCAATAAACTCTCTGTATGATTCTTATATTTCTCCTGCAAAAACGCAAGCTTGACTTAGAGAGTAGGTGCTTGTTCTCAAGTCTGTCAAATTGACTTTCCCAATCAGAATCCAGACTGGCGGTCAGTGTACTGGCCCAGTCCATTCACTTTCTTACTGATGGTCATTTTGCTTTTTTGTTTTGTTTTGTTTTTTGCTTTTATTTGTTTTACTGATCCTGCTACCACATCTTTAGGTAGCATTGCTACTGTTAGTAAGAGCTGGTGTGACAATGGCGGAGTATATTCTTGGAAAAAAAAATATCTACCAGTCTAAGCTGTGTGATGTTTCCAATGAATATTTTAAAACTTCTAAGTTCTGCAAGACAGTTCTGAGCAACTGCAATTTGGTAATGATTTTACAATCAAATTTTCTTCTAAGGATAATTTAATATAGTCAAGCTTCCTTTTCTTTGTCCTTGTCTACATAAAAGTCATTTGTTTGAATACAAATAAAATCATATAAAGAGAGAGTGTTGACATTGTCGTGACTACCCACCGTGCATCAATTCGCCTTTTCTCTCCACTAGGTAGCCTGTTATCTAAATGCTACTACCTTTAAATGTTTATAAACATTCAAGTGACATGCTTACATCTCACAGGAACTCTCAAAATTACAAAATGCCCTGATGTTATAATTTATATACAGCTGTGTGTCCTCTAAAGGACACGCCAAATTGTTAGGACACAAATGGCTTCCGAGTATTGATGCTGTCTGTGATCAATCAATGGCCATGCAAAACATCCAAGTGCTTTTCACTCTGGGAAACACTGCTCATATCTTTTTCACTTTAACTGAGACTCTGTCCTAGGGAATCCAGGGACAGGAATGATTTTCTTCCTTCCCAGAGGCTGATCTTCAAGGATAGAAAGCCCGGCAAAGAGAAATTTGAGTTCTGGCTGCAACACTCACTGGATAAACATCTAGTTACTGACTCTTTCTGAGCATCAGGCTCCTAACTGCCCACTCCTTTCAGTGCCAGGCAGGCAGGCATTAAGGATTGTGTGCTGACAATGATGAGAGTAGTGTACTGTCCCAGAAGTTGGAATGCGGAGAAGCTCGAGAAATTGGCTCTGTGTGGATTCTAAAGACCTTCAAATCGCCAAGCAACCCACCTGTGAGTCTGATATTAGAGGACTGTTGGGAAATGTGGCCTCATTAGTTATATGCTTCGGAGACTAAGGGCATATGGTGACTCCCGAGTAGTTGGGCCAGGAGATGTTCTAGCCCACTGATCCAGGGAGAAGAAAATTGGATTTGTAGGGTAGTCATGGTAAAACTCAACACTGAGGAAAGGAAACAGGCTTAGGGGAAATTCTTAGGAGTTGGAAAACCATATTTATAATGCAATTGGAACCTGACTAGAAAATTGCATTAGTTGTGTAAAATTCTGGTTATTTTCCTCAAAAGACGAGTGATTGAGTACTTAATGTATCTGTTTTATAGACTACCCGTGCCCAATGTAGACTTTTACAATGTTCTATATTTGAGTTATTCAATATAGCAGCCATCACACACATCTTGCTATGTAGTGTATAAAATATGGTTAATGAGACAGAAGAAATTAATCCTCCTGTATATTACTTTATTCTAAGTATTTAAATATGAACAGCCAAACATGTAACTAGTGGATACCTTGCTGGAATACACAGTTGTAGAATGTTATAAGTATCATTTCATTTGTTTTTTATATATATGCTGGGTGTGCTTGTTTGCTTTAATTTGGACAATACTTGTCTTAGTTAGGGTTACTATTGCTATGATAAAGCATCATGACCAAAACCAGGTTTATTTGGTTTATGCTTCTGCATCGTAGTCTCATACCTATGTCAGGACAGGAATTCAGGTAGGGCTGCAACCCGAAGGCAGGAGCTGATTCAGTGGGCATGGAAGAGTGCTGCTTATTGACTTGCTCGCCATGGTGTGCTCAGCCTGCTTTCTTGTAGAACCCAGGACAACCAGCCCATGGATGACACCAGTCAATACCACTAATGTTAAAAAATGCCTATTAGGCTTGCCTACAACCTGATCTTACAGAAGTAGTTTTTAAATTGATGTTCCTTCCTCTCACATGACTCTAGCCTATGTCAAGTTGATATAAAACTATCCAGCACAATTGACCCCTTGTCCCATTGATACACAAATACATCACTGTTAAGCCACAACCTTGCCCTTCTCATTCATCTTTAAGATCTTACATTAAAAACATAACTTTAAAAGTTCCTCAGTCTTTACCAATTCAAATACATAAATCTCCTTAAAGTAGCCAATCTCTCTTTAAAAACCAATGTCTCTTGAAATTAAAAGTCTCTCAACTGTGGGCTCCTAAACATCAAAAATAAATTAAATACGTTCTTAATGCAAGAGGAAGAACCAGGGCACAGTCAACAATAAAATCAAAGCAAAACCAAACGCCAGAAGTTTAACCGACTCAATGTTCAATGTCAGGAATTCACTCATGAACTGAGAGCTGCTGAAAGGGGCTGGGAGGACATTTCCAGCCCGCCCTCTGCAACACACACACACACACACACACACACACACACACACACACACACACACACACACACAGAGAGAGAGAGAGAGAGAGAGAGAGAGAGAGAGAGAGAGCGCTTGTCTTCGAACCTCCAACTGGCTGCACTATACTGCTGCTGTTGTTGGTTGTTGTCAGTGTTCCTCCTATGGCACTGGCCTCTCCAAAAACACTGGGGTCCCTTGCTGCAACTGGACTGCACTTTCACCAATAGCCTCCTATAGGCTCTCTTCATGGTGCCAAACCTCAACTTCTCTGCATGACGCCGTCAGTCCTGGGCCTTCAAGTGCCACTGAGGCTACCCTTTCACGTGGTCTCTCTTGGCCTCTCACAGTGACAAGCCTCAGGTGTTCTCCATGACCTTTCACACCACCACGGTGATTTTTTTTCCACTACCAAGTTTAGCTGCCAACATGATGTGCAAACTTGGCTGCTTCTAGAACACAGTTTCTGTGTGCTCTCGGGAAACACTTCCCAGAAGATTTCGCCTCTGTGATACTGGTCTCTTCTTAATCACCACTAATTTCTCAGTGCCAGGCAACTAGCATCACGTACCCCAGGAAGGTTTCCCCTTAGCAGTTCTGGTATTTTATTAATCACAGCTGATACTTCAGGCTCCAGATAACCAGAACCACAAGGTATTACTTCATTATAACAAATGGCCCCAATAGAGTGTTTAAACATCTCTCTGAAACTTCACAAGCCAGGTCTCTGTCATCTGCATTGCTTTCAACATTCCTATCTACCAAGCTCCTAGGGAACATCCCACTGAGATCTCAAATCTCAGTGTCTTTTCTAGGCAAAGTTCAAAAGTCTTTCCACAATCCTCCACAAAACGGCATGGTCAGGTCTGTCACAGCAACATCCCAATATCCTGGCACCAACTTGTCCTAGTTAGGGTTACTACTGGTATGATGAAACACCGTGACCTAAAGCAGGTTACAGAAAAAGGATTTATTTAGCTTACATTTCCATATCTAGTTTATTACTGAAGTCAGGACAGAAACTTAAGCAGGGACGGAACCTGGAGGCAGGAACTAATGGAGAGACTGTGGAAGGATGTTGCCTACTGGCTTTTACTCCATGGTATGCTCAGTGTTTTTTCTTATAGAACCCAGAACCACCAAACCAGCCCAAGGATGGCACTACCAACAATGGTGTGGGTTTTCTCCCATGGTTCACTAATTAAGAAACTACCCTACTGGTTTACCTCACGGCTCACTCTTATGGAGGTACTTTTTAGATTGAGATTTCCTTCTTTCAGATTGCTTTACCATGTGCCAAGTTGATATAAAACTATCCAGCTCAGCACTAGAAATTGAAACTAACACCTCATACCTGTCAGACAAGTATGTGCTCTGTCATTGGGTTATATCTTGGGTCTTTAGCATGAGGTGTTAAATCATGTATATACAGCATGTATATATAGAAATATACATTCTATTATAGTGGGGGAAATGTAATAAATCAACTACAACACATCTCCAATAATAAACTAAAAGGAAAAAAGAAACAGGTCTGTGCTGAACTCTCCTTTCCATAACTTCCCATAACACCTGTGTATAATTTTTACTAGATTAGGGAATAAGGGGCACCAGAGGTGGTATGAAAACACTTGCCATAAAAAAAGGCATGAGAACTACTCAGTTAGGTACAGACCAAGATTGCCCAACTAGCAATTGGCAGACCCACAATTGGACTCAGTAGTCTGTTTCTACAGTCTGTATATCAACCAACCCAGCTATTCTAGAACATTCCATTTCCTTAAAAACCACACCCAGAAAGCAGAGTTCAGTTTCGTGGATTCTCACACCTGAAAGCAATCCCAAAGACCCACCTCTTCACTATGGCATTCTCTTCATAGTGTGTCCTACCTCATTCTGAGCCAACGTAGTATTATAAAGCTCACTGCCTCTCAGTGCAGTGTATTTCACATTAGAGCCTTCTCTGGCTTAAGAGAAGCAATGCATAGAATGTTGCTGAGAATATCATTGTTGGATTCAGTCAGTGTGCTTTGTTGAATACCTATGATGTGTTGGGTGCTAGGATAAATTGGTGAGGAAAAGAAAACATACATGGATCAAGTGTCTGTCCTCAAGGAGCTTAGCAAGCAGCTGAAGGAGACAGACAGCATTATTTAGAGATAGGACAGGAAGGGATCATACCTCAGCAACACATTTCATCACATAAGAGGCCGAAGCGAGTTTTCATGAAACAGAACTTATGATATGCACGGAGGGAGATGATTGTGTGGAGACAGAAGGGGTAGGGTCCAGGAGAGGGAACAGGCTGAGAACTGCAGTTCCAGGCACTGATGAAGGATCCTGTCAAAAGAAGCATGGGCGTTTGTCCAGAAGCAGTGGGATGTCAGCCATTTCTTTCAGAGAAAGAACACTGTGAAGACAGTAAAGTGTGACAAGAGGGTGATGTGTGGCCAGGGCTAGGGTGAGGGGTACAGGAGGAATGCTCTTTGAAGATGTGAAAGAAGTGAATGATCAGGCCAGGTGATACCAGGGAAACACTGAGCCCAGTGTAGACAACAGCATCATGAGTGGGAGAGGACTTCCTGTGTGTGAAGGAAATTACTGGAGTCAGCCCAGACAATGAGGGATAGAGATAGTTTAGAAAGGGAAGGGGTGCTAAAGAGTATAAGTGGACCCTGTAGCATCTCCTTAGACGTGAGAATGATCTGCCTTTCAGTCAGAGTGAATTTCCTTCCTGTAGTGTTTTCACTATACTTCCACATAAGTCTTGCTTATACACAATACAGCCTCACCGCTTCCTTTCACATCTATCATCTTTCTTCTTACCTTTCCTACTCCCACTCTGGCTTTGCACAGGCATCACCTCTAAAACAGACACATTGAAATCTTCTCCAAAGCAGGTTCCATTTTCCTCTCCTCTAGACACTCGAATCAGACATACCCTGTCCACATTATTGTTCTTAAAATACAGCCTCAGGGAGTCACTGTTGCCCAGGAAATGAATCCATTGCCTCTGACTGTCAAGTTAGTTAGTCATGTTAAGTTAGTCTCAAATCACAGATGACCTTTGACCCTGAGCTCCCACTGCTTCTGAAGAAATACTCTACAGCTCTAGTGACCTTATACTTTGTCAGCAGCTCCTGGACCTGTTGTTTTAGTGTCCAGCCATTCCCTGTCCTGGACTCATTTCCTTCCCGTGTTTCCTTCCTCAGCTGTTTCTCACAACTCTTGTACCACGAAGCCTTGCCTCATCTCCCTTGCCTTTGTCTTCTCTCCTGCCATTATCCAAAACCACACCCAAAAGCAGCTGGAGGAAGGAAGGGTTTATTTCGTCTTAAAGCTTACAGTCCATCATGAAAGGAAGCCAGGGCAAAGACTCAATCGAGGAACCTGGAGACAGGAACTAAAGGAGAGGCCATGGACAAATGCTGCTCACCTGGCCCTTACCTTACCTCCACCGAACACTCTGCTTGCTTTTCTACACAACCCAGGCCTACCTGCTTAGGAGTGATAACCCCTCATCAATAATTAGTCAAGGAAATGGCCTACAAAGGCATTTTGCCTACTGACCAATCAGATGGAGGCACTTTTCTCAGTTGAGATTCCTTTTTTCTCCACATGACTCTAGTCTGTGTCAAACTGATAACTGCAAAATAACCAGCACACCCATATTTGATGAAATTTTTTCCCCTATAGTCCCTTCCTGCCCTCTAAATAATCAATATATTTGATGGATATTGGTTGTAAACATGCTCTTGGCTTTCCCCAATATTTAACTATGAACTCTTTCATGGCTGATGAAGTTAGAGACTTACTAAGCTTTTTTGATCTCTTTGTGAGAATTCAAAGAACTCCATTTGAGGGAATGCAAACCAGTATCAGAGACCTCTACTTCAAATTCCAGTTAGCAAACAGTACAGTTTCAAATGCATCCATGTCCCTGACCAGGAAGTAGCAGGTAGCACGCATCTCACACCTCTACATGGCAGACAAAAATACCATCCCATTCACTGTAGAATCTCTGAATTTGCCTTCTGTGGTATCCTGCCCAATGAAACACTGAACTGTGCTGAATTCATCACCAATCCTCATTTTACAGACATGAGACCAAAGGAAAAATTGGATGTGCTGTTTGCATATTTGGGGTTGGCATGAGTAGGACAGGGTAAAATGAGCAGTATGCATGACTTACTCTTTAACAATAGCTCAACCAATGATGTTAGCATAAGGCTAACACAGAACACTGTGGGCTTTATCTGCATAGTATGGCGATGACTCATCCGTCAGTAACTCAAATACCACTGAATTCAGAGTTTATCATTTGTTAAGAGATGGAGGCATACTTTGGCCCAGATAACACAAACACATGTCTGTGTCAGGTATAAGTGTGTAGCCAACAGGGTGCAGGGAATAGAATTAGCAACTGCTGACCAGACAAGCTTTACAGTCTACGAAGCAGCCTGTCAGCTTTATAAATTGTTATTACTGTAGGTTAACAGAAATGCCTCTCGTACAGAAGAAACACACTAGTAGAGTGGTAGATGTAGTGAGTGGTTAGATTTTGAATTTCTAGATACTTCTTTTGCCTTCAGTATATGTTATTCTAATTAAATGATATTAAATTTGCTTCTTTAATATACACATAAATAACAATTAAGTGTTTTATGAGTTTTGGGCTATTCTTAAGATTAGCTCCATCTAAATCTATGAAATGATCCAGTTTGAAGTCCCAGATTAAATCATTAGATGTGATTTTAAGTTCAAGTATCAAATGAGTAATATATATAATATATATATATATATATATATATATTAATTGACAAAGTATTTCAGAAGGGCACTACAGTGTCAGAGCCTGTCCCATCATTTTCCTTAGACAGCATCCATTAGTGAGCCACTCTTGCTCATGGATACTTTTAGTGTTAAACAGTTGACATTATAAAGTAAAGAAAAGCAAGGACATGGCTTGGGAAGAACGAGTAACAGAGATTTCTCTGGTTAGAAATGTATCTGCTATTGCCAAGGCATCTAAACTTTTTAGTCCTTGACCCCCTAAAAGTAATCTTCAGTAGACACCCTGAATTCAGGTGTGCTCATTCATAGCATACAGAGTTCAGAACAAAGGCCTTGTTTGTCCGTTCAGCTCAGGGATGCCTGGAACAGGGTGATGGCCTCTTCCGGAGCTGATGCAGCAAGTAAGTAATGCGTGTAAATTTGTTGGTCCGTTGTACACATTCAAATGGGCTGAATAAAAGTGACTCTTGATGATGTCTGTCACATAAAGTGTATAAGTTACCTTTTCCAGCTGGAGCTAGAATTCAATAAAGACTTATTGACAATAGGTATCTGTTAATACTTATTAAAGAAGCAATTTCTGTACTTCGCTTTAAGGCAGCGTGCCATACCAATTGAAAAGCACTTCAGATGTACTCAAAATTTCATCTGGATTTTTAGTTTCCATTCATGCTATGGCTTTTTCAAGATCTTAAGGCTAAGGATTAGATGAAACCAGATGGAAAAAGAGTTGAATGTAGAAAAGGAATACGAGTTGGCAAGAACTGAGTTCAATTCCTGGCCCTACCTGTTCTTAGGCACATACACACGTACCTGTCAACTTTATGTTTCATTTTCATTAGGTCACGTGACCCTTGGGCTTTTGATTTATGACTTGCTTGACCTTGACTGCAAACCTTTCTCGGCTTGTTTAATTCAAGTTTTCTATATCATGTCAGACTTATTCCTTCACTGTATTTGCAGCTTTTATTTTCTGGAAATTTTAACCCAGTATCATTTACATTCTCACTACACATCTTTTTGATCAAACTGTGAAGGTATTGAAGTGGCCGATCTAGTCCCACAGTGGGAATAGTCTTCAGGGGAGTAAGAAGCAAAGTGCCCAACAGAGGCTGACTTCTGCAAGGAAAGACTTTCAAAGTGTCTCCTCATATTCTGAAGAATATCTGATTCAGAGGTTTGGGGGAAAGAAATAATTTATCCATCGAGCCTCTTCTAGCTCTTTGAAGAGTTTTCCAAATTTCTTTGGGGAGGCCTCCATTCTGTGGCCAGCAGTAGGAAAATCTGCACCTGGGAGGCTTGCTGGCCTTTTCCACCCCTGCCTTCATCCTGAGCATTCCAGAGAGGTACAGGCAGTTCCTGCTAGTGGCCTGGCCCCAAGCTCTGTGGGAAGGAGTACAGCTAAGCTCAGACATTCCAGTTACTGCTCAAACCCAATGGCACTTCATTAAGTCCTGGGCCCCACCCTCTTCCTCTAAGTGTTTGCTGCTTTTCCATGGCAACCAAATACCCTTTCTTTATGTCCCCCCCTTCTTTGCCCACTCCAGTCAGCTCCATCACCAACACCTCTGTTGTGGGCGTCCTCCAATTCCTTATTTGTTGCCAAGGGACACAGAGGGTACAGGATGACGATCAAAGCACGGTTCCCTGTCCAATGCCCAAGAGTAAGAGTATTTGGAAGGTTGGAGGTCTGAAAGCTACTGAGATATAATCAAAGATCATCATGATGTACCCAGCAGATATCAAAGGGGGTGTGTTTTGACCATTTTTGTTCTGTTAGTGAATAGACCTGCAAGCAGCTGGGATGGTTTGTGTGCAAATATGGCCAGGCTGGAGAGTGAGGATGATGGATATACCTTGACTCTTAGGTCAGAACAGGTTGAAACTCTGTGAAATTAGAGACACGAGGAGTTCTGGACATCACTAGCTTCAATAAGTACCTATTACCAAGAGCCTTGAAAATGCTGTACAATCGGTCCTTCTCCATGGCAGTAATGCACTGTACTAAAGACCTGTGGGTAACAGGAAGACATGATGGTATGTGAAGACTATTGCATTTGGTTTGCCTTTTGGAAGACTGCAAGTTTTGCTGCATGTAAATCTGTGTGTCCCCCATCCTTCCTAAATGAAAGCAACCAAAACAAAAAACTGAGTTTAGTCCAATTTCCCAGTTAGTTTAGTTCTATCTCATTACATTGAACAAATATAGAATGGAAGGCTGTGTATAAGTGAGGCTACAGCCCCATCGCCGAGTGACATACTTAACAGCTTTAATACATTGACAGTATTTTATCAATCCCAGGAGTCCTCATATGTAAAACAGAGATAGTTATAGAAACATATTTGCAGTATTATTGGGAGAACGAGACAAGAGAAAGTGTGAAAATTGCTTATATGGTGCTGATAATTGCTATTAGCTGAGACTAAGCACACTAAAATCTTCAGCAATAAAATATGAAAAGATGCCTTATGTATTTTAGGGATAACACTCACTCATGCACACACATGCACCCACGCACCAACAGTTAAAGAAAAGGAAGTGGAGAAACTGAAAAAGAACCAGAGTGGGGTAAACTGGAAGTTTTGCAATGAAGGAAAAATGAAATTATATTATAATCTCAAAATTATTTTTTTGAAAAATGCTTTGTGCAACATAGTAAAACCTCTTCAAGGAAATTCAATATCAAAATTTGAACAAGACCTTTGGCACATAAAAAAAAAGATACAGAATGTGAAATTGGAACATGTTTTCTTGCTGTCGAACCATGTTGTCAAGGGAAGACACCCAGGAAATTACGAATCATTTTGAAGTCTGAAAAATACTGAAGAAGGCCTCGGAGCACCAACACTATTGAGCACTTGGCACGCTTCTGGCACTGCACCAAGTAAGTACCTTTCGAGGTGTTTTCTTGTGCAATCTTCTGATTACTCAGCCGTTAGTAAGTTAGTGTGTCTTCATTCGTTCTTTTACACTCTGTGATGCAGCTGAGCTGTTAACATGTTGCGAGCAAGCTGGATTCCTTTGTTAGTTGGTCATTCCAGGTGAGGTTTCCTTCAGTGGGTATAGGGTTAGGAAGAGGAGAGACTGTGATTGATCCTGCCTGTTAACTAGCTGCCCTAGTCATCTGATCTCACCAAGGACTGTTTACCATGGCAGCAGCAATATGGTCAGTCCATATTATCTGGATTCTTTTTTTGTCCCAAAGATTTATGATGTGTATGACTTTCTGCCTACATGTATGCCTACAGGCAAGAAGAGGGCACCAGATCTCATTATAGATGGTTATGAACCATCATGTGGTTGGTGGGAATTGAACTCAGGACCTCTGGAAGAGCATACAGTGCTCTTAACCTCTGAGCCATCTCTCCAGCCCAATTACCTGGGTTCTTAATGATTCATCCTCATCATTCCTGAGAGTAGTTCCAGCATTAATGAATCGTCTTTCTTCCTTGAAGGCTGGACTCTGGCTTCTGAGACACCCACAGGTTCCCTTGGTTTCCAGCCTAATGGATAGTGCCGTTTCCTGTAGTTATTATGAGGACTCAAGCACTATTTCATTGTCTCTAATAGTTTATTAGAGACAATGCTTTTCTGTCTGTAATATTTTAACTTCCACTAAATTCTTACCGTTGAGACATAAACCTGACTTTAGCTAATGCATTGCTCAAGTATCAAAAATGGAGCCTTTGAAATGCTTTGTTTTTGATAATAAAATCATACTATTCATATGCCTTAAAATTTAATTTTAGAAATGAAAATAGCTTTTCAGAAAACCTAAGTAGAATTCTGGGGCTTTCATCATGTATCAGTAAGACCAAAAGATTTCAGAAGCGAGTTATTTGCTCTCATTTGATTTCCATTATAAAAGAACATTGAACCTGTATTCACTTTAGTTTCGTCATAAGATATTTACAAAATATAACTCATATGTTCTCAATTTCCCTGTATATTTACAATTTCACATATTCTTTACCTTTTTTGTTTCTGTAATCACAGTAGGCAAACATGTTGCACATACCCTGTGGGTCACCATCTCTATACTCTCTGGACATTTGTAGATCTCACCTTTCATGACCATAATCTGAATTTTTTCAAGTCAACTAATTAGGAAGCTGTTCACATGTCCAACCAACATCACATCACATATCTAATCAACTTCTTTGTCATTCCTGCAATGAGTTTTAGAGTTTAAGTAGATCTAAACTCTTTTCTCATCAAAATTCAATCTTTAAGATGTCTTCAAAAACATAAGCACTTTCAAAAGTCTTATGTTAAATGCCTTGTAAGAAATTATAGTTCATTAATGTATGCAATAGTTAAGATTCAGAAAAGGAAACAAATATTCTTAGGTAGTTTCATAGAGAAAATTGAAATGTGACACCAACTAGAAAGACTAAATTAGAGGAAAGGGAATATGAGGAACTGTAAGACAACCTTAGGTACAGCAACACCAGAGATGCTTTTCCTTTGTGGACACAGGGAACACACAGAGGATATAGAGGCCACCAAAGAGGTGCTGGAGACACCATCCAGGGTAGAGGAAAGGAAAATACTGCCTATGCCTGTCTTCTAAGAGATCATTGACTGCTAAGGGCACATGAGGCTTGCCTGACCTTAGTTTCATCCGTCTGAATAAAGCTGAGTCTTGGGATACCACAAGGACATGATCTGAGGTGATTTCCTGTCTAGTGGGCAAGTCAGAGAACAGTATGTGACTCTTTGGACAACAGCCTCAGGGTCTCTCGACATTTTAATCATCCGAAACAAAGGAACTTGCCCTTCTTATTAGGCACAGAGTATGGCTGGGGTTCTGTTCCTAGGAAAGGTAGTAAGGAATGAATTATACTAATTTGTACCCCATGTAGCCAAATATACAATAGGCGCTAACAAAAGTCAATTTTGGTGAAGAAATGTGATGTCAAAACCTGTCTATCTGTAAGGAAATCAGCTAATTGCAGCACCCACATTGCAAAACTCCAGACAAATATGTTTACTTTTTTCTCAATTTGGATTAGTCCAGACATGAACCAAGTCCCAGATTCCCCACATGAACTGAGCATGCTCTCCGTACATCATTGAGGTTTTAGTTAAAATGGAACCATTAGTCAACTAGTTCATACGAAAAAGGAACACTATTGGAGTTCATGGAGGAAGTCTGGTTGGTAGTTGAGTTTATCAAAATCAGGGCTGGATTCTAGGTCTCATCCTCCATTATCCTGAAGGCTTTTATCCCTTCTTAACCAAGAATTGATGGGAAGACTGGGGGAAACAGACGCAAAGGAGTCACCAATAATTCTGTAGCTTTGTATTGCCCTCATGTGGAAGAAAAAAAATAAAAGAAAAACATAAAGTCAAATAGGTATGAATTTTAGTCATTTCATTCTTTAATCCTCTTTCTCATCTGCTTGCTTTTCCCATCTCTCGTCTTCTCAACAAGAAGCCCCTCCCACATTCATTCCTATGTTTAGCATGTGATCCGGCGAGTTCAATAAGAACTGCTTGCATGTGTATCTGGAGAGTTACTTACTAAGCTATAGGAAACTTAACAACATTGCATCACTGAAGAAAATGACTGCCCAGCAAGCAACCATCAATGAAGCTGTCAATAGGATCTCACAGAAGACTGAGGCCACCTGAGGTTCTGCCCTGTCCATAATGAAATGTTGATGGGCCCAGGTTTGTGCAAGTCTTGTGCTGTTTCACAAGTACCATATTATGTACATAAAATGCCTTTTTGCTGAATATCTCTCCATTCTTTGGCTCTCCTGTTCTTTCTGCTTCCTCATCCAGAGTTCTCTGAGCCTAGGAAGCAGATGATGGACGTAGAGTGAAGCATCATTTATCCTCCACTGAACTCTTTTTCTAAGGATGGTTTTTCAGAGGATCAGCTATAACCTCTCCTCTTGCCTGGTATAGGATAGGCAGGCAATAATTTAGAAAAACATCTGAGGAGGAATTAATGAAGTACAAATTATGTGTAGAAGAAGTACATCAGCATCATAGTCATGTGTGCATTGGGAGTAATGTCTACACTTCCATGCAGATACTCGCTTTCTCCTTCTTAAATATTATTTTCCAGACTCGTGATGAATATCTAAGGGTATTATGCAGTTGAGAATTTAGCATAGGAAATGACACGAAGGTCATATGGACTGGCAAATCCATTTCCATGAAGTTCCAAATACAAAACAACACACAGATAACTGAAAGCAACCCCTTTACATCCAATACTTTTTCTCACTCCTTGATGGACTCTTCTTTCTCTCATTTTCTGGCCTTGGATATAATGTCTTCCCTTTCCTGGTGTCACCATATATGCTTTAAGATTCACTCTTTGGAAGCACAGGGGTACAATATCACATCTTTCTTTCCGTAGTCCTCTCAGGAGCACAGACTGTTTGCACAACTTTATTTTTGCACAGTCATGCCTGCATTCGCTTCCTCTTCTCTCTGAGAGAATTGAAACCCAAAGTAGATCTTATCTGTATGCTGGTCACTTAGATTAAATAGACATGCTAGTACTCACTTGATTCTAGTATTTAACAGATGTAACCATTTCTCCTTCTAATAAAATTGGGATGCGTGTCAGGAATGCTGGGCAGGCTTGGCAAAGTTATTCCTGTTTTCCTGATCATTTTGGTAGAAGTTGGTGGTCCTATTCCGAAGATTGGGAGACTAGTCTTTTTTAACATAATATTTTTATTGATTTTGGGGGGCATCACATTATGTACACACAGTTCCCAGTCCTCCATCCCGCCCCCACCCTTGTAACCTCTCCCTCAAAAAAAATAAATAAATAATTAAACAAAACAAGTCACTAGGAATGGTCAAACTCTCAGTGGCCTGCCCCTTAAATAGAACTGAGTCATTCCACTCCTGCACTCCCAACAGAAGTCATCAATTGTCTAGTGCTAACTTGAGCATTCTTATCACACTTTTAAAGAGTTCTCTTCAATATCATCCTGTTTAGGCTATCATTTTAGTGGTGATTAGTGGCGGTGGGTTGGGGTGAGGGTAGGGGTTGTCAGGAAAGCCTTCTGTGTCCCTCTTTCTCAACAACGTGTCTGCAATCATCAATATCACTGCAAAAGAAGCCGCCTTGCTCTTTACACTCAGCAGGAACATGGACCATGGGCTTCCATGTGTTTTCTGATGATAGCACGGACCATGAACATGACCCCTGGCTGCAGTAGGCCCATAGACCCGGACAATGCCCTTGGAGGCAACCCAGACCATGGGCATCACCAAGACCACAGGTGGCATCACAAGCTACTCACATCAATATGGTCCGCAGAGGCAGCATGGCCCATGGACATCAACATGTTTTCAGGCTGCAGCACAAACCATGGGCATCTGGGTATCCATATATAGCCTTTGGTGGTAGCACATGCCACACATATAAACACAAACCCCATGTACGGTAGGACCATGGGCCCAGACATGGCCCTTCCTGGCAGTAGTGAAACTATTTTGAAGTGATCAGATTGCTTCATTGGTATGTTTTCAACAGAATTGTCCAAGGGAGTATTGTGGACCAAGAGCTAGTCTGTAACTTCCCCATCATGGAGTAGAAGGAAGCTTGACAATCTTTGTTTTTCATTTTTTAAAAATATTTATTTATTTTTATTTTCCGTGTAAGAATGCTTTACCTGCATATATCTGTATGTGTGTCTGGAATGTGCAGAGACTAGAAGAGGATGTCAGATCCCCCTGGAACTGGAGTTATGGCGCTTGTGAACTGCTATGGGGGTGCTGGAAACTGAGCCCAGGTTCTCCAAGAGAAGAGGAAATGCTCTTCCCTGCTGAAACATTGCTCTGTCTCCAAGTCTTGGATTTCTTTCTTTTCTTTTCTTTTCTTTTTTTTTTTTTTTTTGGAGCTGGGGACCGAACCCAGGACTTTGCGTTTGCTAGGCAAGCACTCTACCACTGAGCTAAATCCCCAACCCCAAGTCTTGGATTTCTTATGTGAAGGCTGACTGCCCCAAGTGCAGGCTGAAAACTCAAAGACTTTTATGACTCTGATGTAGATTTCACAACCTGTTATTTCCATCATAAACTATTTATCAAAACAGTCAGTAACCTGCCCAGACTTGCGAGGAAAAGACGCAGAACAACACACAGAACTGCCACAGCCTGTCTTCCCTTCATCAGCCCTACCTGGGCAGAGCCTATGACTTTGATCATCACTTTTCAGGGGCTCTATTAGGCCCAGACTCTTAACCTCTGATTATTGATGGATTGAAAGGGAATCATATGTTTTAGAGGCAGACAAGAAACCTCTAAAGTCACACTGTAGTATGGGAAAAATAGATTAAGAATTTGGGGTTATGTACCAGGAGTTATTTCATAACATCCAATTAACCTCAGTGACCTTTGCAAAGCCCAAGGATGGACTTGGGATAGCCTTTTGCAACCTTTTCATAGACATACAAGGTTTAGACTCCAGTGCCGCCCCTCTCATCCTGTGCTTTGTCAGACTACCTTCTCCTCATAGTTATATGTTCTATGTGGAGGGCCAAGGCTGTATCTCTCTGTGTCTGGAATACAGTGGACATGCTGCAAAGACATTCCACTTACTGCTTACTTGGAGGAAAGGCTAGAAGATGAAAATCACTACCACATAAAGGTAGGCATTGGCCATAGAAGTCAATTTTCGTTTCTAGTTAAGATAATGGCCTCAAAGCCCAAGTATTTGGAATCTAAATTGTAACATATAAAACTTTAATTCACCAGTGGGTCACTGTGATCACTCAGTTTATGGGGAGACACAAGGTAATATCCACACACTTAACAGTTACTGACAGCTTTGTTTATTATTTAGTCGATTACTTCATTTCTCATAATCGTACAATAAATCTCTTAAAGAACACTGTTGTGGTTGGAGTTGGTCACATTACACCACCTCTTTCTTCTACAGGAGTGGAGTGTTTTTCACAATTATTTTTTAATAGAACATTTGAATATCAAGGAGTGCAGTTAATTCAAAATAACGAATGGACCAAACTTCAAGAGAAACAATTGCACACTCATTTAAGGGTCTGATGCTGTACAGTGGTTCATGGACATTCAAGAGGAAACAATAGAGATCTCAGTTGGACACAGAGCTGAAGGTGGTTAGGTGGACAGAAGTGGCTCCCTTAAGACCGGTTTGGCAGCTTAGAAATGAGGTTTAATACTGGCTCAATCACATTAGCCTTTCTAGACAGTTCCTCTAGGTAAGAACTGAGACTCATTGGCAGGGTGTGATATGCATCTCTCTGAGGGCAAAAGTCCTCCAGCAACGTGTAGCATCTTCTGCAGACTACCCCCAACTCACTCATGTTGGAGTTTTTAGCTCAAATGTACATTGCTCCAGTTGTAGCTGTGTATGTGGTGCTTGGGAGTGAGCGAGTGACACATACCTGAAGAGTAAACACAAGAGCACACTAAAAGAGTAAGGCAATCGATGGGAAGAGAGGGTAAGACGGAAGATAAAGGAGATGTGTGCGAGAGGTGGAACATCTTTGGAGAACAGGTCAAAAAGAGGGGAGAGGAGAGTATGCCTGGAATAAAAGCAGAATGAGGGTGGGGGTAACAGTAGTGATCTTAATAAAACTCCTTGCCCTCCCTCCTGAGCCCATAAGTTCCTATCTCTAACAGGGCTGAAAGGCATCGCAGCCTCAGTATCCTTCTGTTCAAACAAAGACACTCTTTTCTTCATAGGACTGACTAGAAGAATGGAAAAAGAATGGCAGTAAAGAGGTGCTACATGCACTGCCACACTGGCCCATAGCATCCTCTTCTCTGGCAATGGTGAACAAGTGGTCCTTGGGTGCCCTTTTACTGAAGCCCCTACACTGGCCGCAGGTGAGACAGCTAAAATTTCTGCTGTGTTTTGTTCTAAAAGTTGTGGAATCTGTGAGGAAAAAAAAGTACAAGAAAAGTTTTCCAATATTTCTCTTTAAAGAAGCAAGAAGAGTAGTAAAAACAGCCTGCAATTTATTCTCCTCTCTGTGCATCCATGGGAAAGCTAGTGTGGACAGTGCTGAGGATACCAAAGGTGCCCTGAGTCCAAAGGCTATGGGCGAGCTTGGACTCACTGTACATTTGTATACGGTCCCTTAGGAAGGTGAAGTTCTCTGGGCAGGTTCCCTGTGGACCTAAGTGCTTCAACAGCCATATACTTTAGGCAACATAGAGTAGTTAAACTCCTATGTTCTCGAGGCACTGCAGCTCAGGGTACATAGTGTATGAGGCACCCAGGGAACAGTGTGTCACCTTCCTGCCTTGGTTTCCTCATCACTAAAAGGCTGATAAGAATAGAACTTTCTTTAGGAGGTGCTGGGAGATTCTAGGTGTTTATAGTACCACGCATCACACATCAAATAGTTAATGTCATCTGTAATTATTCCTCATTGGAAAGTATAAGTAAGGCTCAGTGGCTGAGTTATAGAGCCTTCCAGACTTGTGTCATGTGTTTCCACATGAATAATTCCATCAAGGCAAGCTGGCTGCATGGTCATTGTTAGGCAATCTGGTCCCATGAGGTTGTTTCTAAAAAGCTAGCCTTCCTATTAGCTAGCTCACCATATCACCATCCTTGGGCAGTGTGTGCAAATGGAGCCTCAGTCCTCATGTGTGATCATCAGATGTTCTGGTCTCTCCAGAGGCTCTGCTGCTCTTCAGTAACTGACAGAGTTGGGTGGGCAGGCAGTGACAAGGATAGAGTCCTAATGATTTTCATGAGAGAAAGGACTGTGAAAATTTACATTATAATTAAGAAAATGTAGTTAGGGTAGTATGGAGAGAAATGGTTTTCAGATTGATAAGAGCTTTAGTTACTAAAACACTGACAAGAAAGAATCTCATTCCAGGAGTAAAGCAAACATTAGCCAAGTCCTTTCTGCCCAGGGGAAGAGGCCTGGGACCAAACAGAATCAAGGCTCTTAGAACTCTGACAGTACCCTAGGCATGTACAAATATTTTTAAACAAACTCCACTTATTTCTTGTAATGTCAGCTACTAAATAGTCTTGCAGGTAGCCCTCTCTGGAGCTACATTTGACGGTTGATATCTCACAGCCTCTCAAAGATAAGGTTGTTTAGAAGAAAGGACAGAAATCAACCAGAAATTGTAGTTCTGGTTAAACATGGGAGAGGAGAGACGTAAGTCTTTGTAAGGTCCAATGGACCTATAGCAGAACTTGGGTTTACTTCTGAGGTGTGAAGACAACAACAGGAGAGAGTTTTGGGGGAAAACCCATGAGAAACGGTCATGGGTCATTTATTCTCTTCTTCATACATGCCTTGGCTCCCAACATCCCGACGCTTCCTAAGAAATGGGCTAAGCATGAGGCAGCTGAAGCTTTATGTCTTCACTTCTGTCCCCAGATGCCATAGACTTGGGAACCCATTAAGCAGAAGAGCCTCCACCTTAGACCTGCTATAGGGTGCAGGATAGAGCTCTTGAGACTCCTGATAGGTTGACTGAAGGTAAAAAAAAAAAAAAAAAGTGAACGAAACCAATGAATACCAAAGTGAGTTCCAAGGTAATCTTCTAAGGGGAAAAATGGTGCTGCATGAAGCTACTGGCTGGCTGGCGGGTTGACTGGTCATGCAGGTGGAGAATATCACACTGGACAAATCTCACAGGGAGCAAAGGTCTACCCTCTTCCTGGTTTAGAAGGTACTTGTGGAGCTTTGGATGTTCCATTAAAAAATGTCTAGAAATCCACAAACCAACCCAGATGTTCCCCTCTTCTCCCCTGCTTTATTTTGGCAGTTACTCCCTGGCCCTATGAAGTTAGATGTCTTTGCTGTCCCCATAGTCATTGTAGGGGACGCTCAAGGTCTGTTCCTCACATGTCTTCCTGAGGTCTCGGCTGAGCTCTGACCAGTCCAGTCCATAGGGTTTGATCTCACTGTAGCGGCAGCCCAGGTACTTGAGTGAACCACGTCTCAAACTTATCTTGGGCTCTTGAAGGAGTCCATTGCACCAGCTGCTCAGATCTCCAAGCTGGGAAAGGATGAGGCCTGCTTTCCTACAGATCAAAGAGAAAAGGATATTTCTGTCAGAAAACAAACAAACAAAAAAGAGAAGGCTAAAAAAGAATTATGCTCAGAGCTAGATTCCAGATTTTAAGAAGGTAGAGCTGACCATTCTATCTTTTCTACTTAGTACAGCCGATCCTTGATGTGTGTCAGTCCATGAATGAATGAATGAATGAATGCATGGATGAATGAATGGTTATGGAAAGTAGTACATGCACAAAACAGAAACAGAAGTATCAAATGCAGCCAGAAAAAAAGTGAAAATGAAAACATGAGTAACTCATGTTTGAGTGGGACTATATAACTTTTAATATCATGGAATCTGTAGTTTGGAAAGAAGCCAAATCGCTGTTCTATAGAGCCGGTAATATATCATCATTAAATGACATGTAATATGCTTGTCTGAGTGTTCTCCCTTCAAGGCTATATTTGAATTGATAAAAGGCAGTCAGTATAGTGGAAGGAAAGGGGTATCTGATATAACCAATTATATACAATAAGCCTGGGAACACTAGGGCTCTGGCTTACATTAACACAGGAGCATATTTTGGACAGAGCAGACTCCCAGGTGCACACAACACCTAATGAACCTCCCAGACAGCTCGTGCTCCATGTCTTCATCTACTTCCTAAAGCCACAAGGCCACTGCCATCGCTTCTAAGCCTGGGCTGAAAAAGCAAGCAAGTAGATAAGAGGGCATCTGAGCCATTGAGGATCCCTTGGGGCAGGAGAGGAGAACAAGGTTGCCTCAGGATTACACACATCTGAAAAGACAGATTGCTTAGCATGGGCGAGCCTCTGGCACCCAGCCTGGTAAAATGGCTATCATCAGGTTGACTGCTGTGTCCTTTGTTCCTGTGTCAGAGGTACAGGATACCTGAAAACCAGCTCTCAGATCTTGTTGATTTTCTCTCTGAGTTCTTCGGACAAGGGATTACCTCCCTTGGTTGTATTTATTCTCAATTCTTCAAAGATGTAAGTGGCCATGGAGCCACAAGGACGATTCTCCCATTGCAGCAAGCTCATCTCATGTAGGCCTCAGAATGCTGTCTAGAAAGTTTACTGGGCAGAACTGCTTGTGGTATTTACTAACGCTAAGCTGGTAAACTTCTCCTGTGTAGAAGAATCTCTTTTTCTGCTTCAATCAACAACTCCTTACCTAAATAGGATATTTTTCCTTCTGCACCCCACTTAGAGTAAGCATTTCAAAGAGGAATAACTACATTCACTTAATTTCTCTTCATCTGGGCAGTGAGTGTGTGTGTGTGTGTGTGTGTGTGTGTGTGTGTGTGTGTGTGTGTGTGTGTGTGTGTGTGTGTTTTGGGGAGGGGGGCAGTGTATATCTCTGGATTCCTAGAGTGATAGGAGAAAGGAGGGTGAAGCTGATTTTGAAGGCAAGATGTTGAACTTGAAGCAGCAAAGTCAAGGGGCTGAGAGCTCTGTGACAACACTGGAGGGAAAGGTATTTTCCCCAGTGACCACAGGTCACAAACACTCTACCTGCGGACTAAGTAGCCTCTCAGAAGGAAGATCTGTGCTTTCCCTATTGGCTTCTGTAGTTTGGCCAGGCAGGGTTTCCAAAAGAAACTACCACTAAGGACTGTTTCCGCTTAGTCCTTCCATTGTGTGCTATCATTAGCCAGCCTTCTGAGGAGTTGAAAGGAGAGGGGGTTGGGGTGCAGAATGAAAGAGGGCCCCATCTCATCATCTTCCAAAGACAGACAGAGCACAACCCAGTAGCCTTTCAAGAGAGCGAATTAAATTAGGCTATGGAGTCTTTGCTGGTGTTTTCATTGCTTCAGTTATTGTTCTTTAAATAATAATTACTTTGGGTCTGCCCTTGACCATGTCAGAGTCAACAGCCTTCTTTGTTAGCAATGGGGCAACACTGCTGTCTTCAGAGCATTTGCAACCTCAGCTCAGTCTGGAGGCCTCCGCAGGTTTTAATGGAATTGGGTTTAGTAGAATTGTGGGAATCCTTTCTGTTTGCTAACAGGAAGTGTGTAGCCACAGACCCATTTTTATTCATTCTCGAGATTAACCCCACAGTCAATTGCTGTCCCTCAAGGTGGTGGACATTTCCTTTCCTATGGCTCTCCCTGAGATCCATGACATTAAAAACCAAGGTTTTGTTTTCCACGGACTAACAAAATAGCACAATGTTTTCTACTATGTGTTTGTGAAAGGCCTGTATTCCCCATGAGAGAGCCCCTGGGAGGAGAGCATGGAGGGGAGGGCGCACCAACCAACTATGGGCATTGCTTCACTGTGACATCCCCATCCCCTCCCCTGTTCACTTTCTGCATTAGCCAATTTTTCATCTGAGTCTCAAGTTACAAAGGAGAAATTTTGAAGATTCAAATGCCCTTAGAAGTAACAATAAACTATGCAATGTTAGTGCTATTCAAAATGTGGCACTTAGGCTTCCTAATAAAGAATTGTGCACGTATACTCAATAAATCTCAGATAAAAGAAGGGAAGAGAGGGACAGGGGAAAACCAAAGAGTGAAAGAGGAGGAGATGGCTGCAGAAGAGCGTGTCAGGCGTGTGTGACAATTTGGCCAAGGATAGAGACAGGATGCAGAGTAGAAGGGACATTCCTTAATATTTATCTACCCTCTAAGCAAGAATTTACTTCTTGAAAATACTAAGATTAACTGACCCTAACATATTTCTCTTAGATTCCCAGCAGTGGCTTTGTTTGTTTAAAGTCTATGATTCCTTATAAGTTACAGGTAACACTTACAGAATGTAGCCAGATCCTGCTGACTTTATACAAATAATCATTTTTATTCCAAGAAGAATGCCCTGAGTTTTCTCCTTCCCTTGAAAATAATAAAGGAGAAAAGGAGAGCTTGGAAAGATGGCTAAGCCAGTAAAGTGCCTGGCATGCAGTTGTGAATGTAATTCCCAGAAACCAAGGAAAAGGCTAGCGGCGTGGGGCAAGCCATCCCAGATCTGTAAAAGTGGAGGCAGGCAGAACAATGACCAAGGGCCATCTCTGCCCTCCAACACATACACACATGCATTCTTACACGCACACACACACACACACACACACACACACACACACAGAGAGAGAGAGAGAGAGGGGGGGGGAGGAAATACAAGGGAAATGTGCTGAATAGTGGCCTTCTGTGAACTTTTGTAACTACTAAGGTGAGTGTCCTTACGTGTCAGATGAATGGGGAGAGAACACTGTGCTTCATGATGGAATTATAAGACTGTTTAAGAGTCAGTTTAAGAGCCAGTTAGGGGGGTGCAGAGTCCTGTAGTACGGATTCCCTCATTCCTTCTCCTTCCCCTCCTTCCCTTCCATCCTCCTTTTCTTGTCTCCTCATCTCTCCATGTCCTTCTGTCTTTCCTCTTCCATCCCACCCTGTCCTCTTTTCTTTTTCTGTCCTCTTTTCTTTTCCTTTCTTTCCTTTTTTTCTTTCCCCACATTCTCATAGTCCGAGATCTATTTCCACTTTTTCATGAGTTCTTGAATGATTTACTAAATTTCATGCAGCCCAAATCTTTATCCCGTCTGAGTCCCAGAATTTCTAGGAAAGCCTGCTTTCTCAAGATAGCATTATATGGTCATAACAAATGTTCTAACTGGGAAGGGATATCTCTCCAATTCCTCACTCCCCACTTTCCAGCTACTCTATCTGGGCTCTACAGTCTAAAAAGAGTGTGTATTGTGTTCTAGGAAGTGACAAGCTTGGGTCCAGGGTAGGTAAGTAAATGAATACCATTCCACCTTACTGGAGGTCGCCATCTTCTCTGATACTGTCTCAAAAGATCGTGAGAAAGTCCATATAAGTGAGGTGTAATTCATGGGCACTAGATGTTTCAGGATACCCTCTTTCACAAAACTCCTAATTCCCTTTCATAAGACTTCACAGCCATTCCTTGCAAATTTAACAATGGGAGTTGTGTGTCAGATCGATTAAGGTCAGGAGAAAAGGCTTATTTTCAGAGTTCAGGAAGTGACTTCATGAATCAACTGCCTAAAAAGAGCTTGCTCCAAACCACTGTGCACAACTTGGGCTGTGTAAAGCTTAGGTCTTAGTTCTTTGAGCATGTAAGATCTCTCAGAAAATCCCTGCAACTTCCATGAAGGGCAGTAACAGCATGAGAGCCGCAAGAATCCAGAGAGCGTTTAAAAGAGATGGCACAGTTCATTGAGTACCTGGGTCCTAATTCATCTTCACACCGCCAGGTAAATTCCCCAAAACTCTCATAGTGCTGGTTATAGTGGTAGAGGACTCGATGCAAAGTGGGCGAACCCAGATCCAGAAGGGTATTGTAGGCGGTCTGTTGCTCCTTTCCACTGGTGTAGCCATTAAAGAGATTGTATATCTTGTCTGCTATTTCTGAGGAAGGAAGAAAAGGCAAGTCCAGTTGTGCTTTGAGGAATGCATCAATATGCAATTTCTATATGCGCACCAACTCAACTCTAAATGGTGCAGCCTACTAACACATAGGAAATGTGGAAAACACAAGGCATAGCCTGTTTCTAGAATCATGAGGAACACAAGATTAAAAGAGGAACAAGAGAAAGGATTCCATGATGAGACACAGTAGACAGAGACGTATGAGGACTGCCGCTGGTGTGAAACAGTATATTATTTACAATATGGTACTGTATAAATAGTGCCTGCTCTGAAATAAGGATAAGTGTAGAACCATCAATACGTGAGACAACGATAATTGTTTGTTATCATGACCAACATTAAGCAGCTCACACGATCGTTTGTGTTGTATGATGGGTGACACAGTATGTTTTCTTACATCCGCATTCATGAACCTGTGAGAGTGCTCTCTGCTTACATCTGATTGTTACAGCATTGCTCGCGCAGAGGAAATCTGTAGCTGTATTAGTCTTATAGGACCACTGTGGCATATGCGGTGCATTACTGGTATGTGCTCCATTACTAATCAAATTATCATTATATAGCATTCAGCATACATATAAGCTAGTTTATAATAACTCCAGAAACAAAATTTACAGACAACATATTTAGCTACATTACACATGACTTTCCTTCAGAAATCTATCCATATATATATATATATATATATATATATATATATATATATATATAGAGAGAGAGAGAGAGAGAGAGAGAGAGAGACATATTTATATTTGCCAGGAAAAATATACATGTATACTTAAGTGTGTGTGGTATTATTTTAAAACACTGACCCTAAAATACGAGAGTGATTTATGTAAGTCACTCCACGCCTGTGCCATTGAGTTTCAGTTTCCTCTGTACTAAATTAAGTGCCTTGGACTAATACACATCTAAGGTCAATTTCGGCTGTAATACTCTTTGTCTTCCCAAGGTTTAGTAAACAGCATATAACCCGAGGCAAAAGCTCACATATTCATGCTTGATTGGAAAGTGCAATCCCAGAGAAACGGAGCTGGGGATAAAGGCCAATGAAACAATAAATGAGCAAAAACATGAAGGATTACATCAGGAAGCTTCCTGAGTACCTGAATGCTATTTTTTGCAGGAGAGGAAGTACGCAGTTTCTGAATTACTACTGGGCCTTGCAGCGGGAGAAACAGATTTACATTCAGCTCCCACTAAAGACTGGTCCAAGTTTGCTCCCATCTGACAACCTTTTATGTGTTGGTAGCATTTACATGGGTACCAAGTGGTCCTTTAAAAAGCATCAGGGTAGCTAAGGTCACAGGTGGCAGAGAGAAAGTAAGGAACTCCCAGGTAATACTTCTGAGCCATGAGAAGAATCTGGAAAGGCAATGACTTTGGAACACAGAATATTTGCTAGAACCATGTAGGCCCATGTAAAGGCACGGGATTTTACACATCCAGAAACTGAAGCCAGAACACCGTGCAATCCCAAATGAGTAATCATCTGTGATGTTTCTGCCTCACAGGTTCCCAAGAATAAGATTAAGTTTGGGGACTTGATAAGGCAGTAGCAGTTTTATCTAGCCTTGCCTTTTTTTGTTTTGTTTCATAACTTAAGGGCTATATTATCATTACATGTTTTCTCACTACAACTCTCAGAGAAGAGATGCTTTTGCACATTCTCCTAACCATCTGGGAATTAAGCTCCAGTGAGCAGGTGAGCAATGCTTTCCCTTGGATGTGTTAATTCTGGAGATGAAGGAATGGGGTTCTTGGGCACGAAAGTCAGAAGTATCCCTACTTGACCCCATTAGTCAGCCATAGCATGAGCTCCTTGTACTAATACCGAGTGAATTTGGGGACATTGGCAAATGACAGATCCACCCAAGGGTTTTGTGAGTAGAATGAGTAAAATTTCTACCCAGTGCTGGCCTCCACATCTCACTGATGGCTGTGGTGACAGGAGACAGGTCTTACTTCCTTGGTATCCTCAGAAGCAGCACTATGCTAGCTAAAACAGCTGATCAGAAATTGTCAGCTGAACAATTTCCACTCCTAACTTTGCTTGTACTTTGAGTCCACTTTGCAGCGTGGTTTTTAGATGATCCCCCCCCCTCAAGCTTGTATACACTAATTTTAGAAACAAAATTTATAGAAAACGTATTCAGCTACATTACAAATGGCTTTCCTTCAGAAATCCTTTTAGGCTGTTAAAATTTTTAGGTTGCTAAAATGAGATTGTTGGATAAAGAAGACAGTTTAAAAACTGAAGTCCCATGATCATCTCTAGTTATTATTAAAGGTTTATTTATTTAATTGGCTAGTAACCTTACATCCTCACACCCCCTCAGTGCAGATTTGTGCATAGCCTTCTTTGACAAATGAGATTAAGGAAGGTTACCCACTGAAGGTCACTTAGCTAGTGTGGCCTGAGGTGAAGGTCCTACACCATTTGCCATGTCTAAGTTGAATCGATACTCAGTTATCAGATTAAGGCATAAGAGGCAGAATCTTGGGATAACTGTCTTTGATAGAGCACGAGAGGGTAGGTACACTTGTAAGTCTGCTAGTGGCCTGTCCTTTCTGGAGTTGGGACAGAAAGAAACCGAGGACCAATTCTAAGGACTTGTATGGATTTGGGAGGCAGAGGGTGTTTAGCTGAGACAAGAATGGCCAGGGAAGGAAACCATTGGTGCTCAGACTGCAGCTTACATGGGGTAGTCTAGCATTCCTCTCCACTGATTCACAGATGCCAAATAATGTGTCTTGCGATGGGAGATAGTGCGTCAGATTCCGAGTTCTATTTGCAGTGGCCTCTTTGGAGAAAGGACCACGGCAGAGGTGGTGACTTTTGTTGCATGCGCCACTAATTTGACTATCACATTTAGCTGACCAAGCTAACATCTGCATCCTTTCCTACCACTAATCTTCAAAAATCAAGGTAGTCTCACTTAAGGGTAAGATTACAAGCCCGTCAGTAAACAGGGTGTTATACTTAGAAACAACCAAACAAAACAAAAGAAAATTACCTGTGCTTCAATTCCCAGAGCAGGGCAACATCTGGATCTTCCTATCTCTACTGAGAGAAGTGAGACTTTTTACCTCATTAGCTTTTAGAGTGTTGCAAGGATTTGCCAACTTAAGAATGCAGGCATTTTTAAATGATTATTTTACTTGGCTTTGAGCTTCGCTTAAGTCTTCAGTTATCTATGATAAATTCGGGTCCTCCCTCTCTTTAATATATACGAGTTGGGAACAAGTGAAGTGCAGGAGAAAAGATAGCAGGAAGCCTGTGAACAAAATCTCCTTGCAAAAAAGGGAGGCTAAGTTGCTAGACATCAGAGATCTCTCTAACAATGGGATAAATTAACAAGGTGGGACTGAAGCCAATAGACTCAAAGGTACAGCTAAGAGCAGGCTTCAGAGTTTCGAATGGACTCAGGCTCCTGTGTATTGGCCTTCAACACATTACAAAGCCTTTTTGGGTCTTAGTTTTCCTGTCTGTCTAATAATGGTTAGTCATATACACCTCCCAAGATTTTCAGGAGAATAAAAGTTTTACTCAATTCAAAACTTTAAATTAGTACAATGTCTGGCCACAATAAGTTTATACTTATTCATTGATGTAATACAATTATTAGTGAATACTTAGTTCCTATCCTTGGGAGTCACATCACTGAGAGAAACTGACGAAAATTCTCACTTTGTGTTTGTTATATAGTGATGGGAGACAGTCAGTGAGTGGTCATTTTAAATAAGGGAAAGGTAGTATGTTAGAAGGCAAGGACATAGATTTGAGTGACAAAGAAAAAAGTATCGAGAAGGACTTTGCTTTTATAAGTAGGGCGCTTGCACCAGATCTCAATGACAAAACGGGTACTGGGGTTAGATACTGAGGAGGGGTGGGCATGGGCTGTGGAACATCTCTTGAAGAGATAGGAAGTTGAGGATCAAAGCTTTCAGATTGAGCACCAAATGGGGCGGTGCATATAAAAACAGGTGAATGAGGAGTAAAGGGAGAAAATAGTATTTTTTTTTACTGCCAGTTCTTCACTAGATCACGTTTTCCTTGCTATAAAGACAAAGAGAGAGGACAAGAAACACAGATGCTCTGGAGACTGGAAAAACAGTATAATTAAAATGAGGCAGTAACTTCAGAGACACAGGTGAATTTCCTCATTCCCCTAGTAATAGGGCTCTCTCTTTTTTTTTCAATCTGAATCAGGAACAACTGGAAACATCTGCAGCTTTCCTTGATGGCTTCTTTGGCGTCATAGAAAAGGTTCCCAGGTAAGAGACCCCGGTTCATCACTTAATAGTTGTCAGGATCCACCTACAAGCACAGCCCCACACTGAACTAAGGAGGAATGTAATTCCACATGGAAACACACGGTAACCAACCCCAGCAGGCCTGGTATCTTTGTCCTTCTTAGCACAACCCCTACCACAAGCTTCCTTTCTCTCTCCACCTCTGGATATGCCTCCCTTTTGAGCTGCCGTGCGTGCGTGCGTGCGTGCGTGCGTGCGTGCGTGCGTGCGTGCGTGTGTGTGTGTGTGTCGAGGTTAGCAGTGATTCTCACATGAGCAGCATCGGCATCACACGCATGGCCGCTGTTTCCCACTGGAGTGTCTGATTTGGAGCCCGAGCACATCCATTTCTGACAAGCTGCAGGGCAGTGCTGATGCTGTAGATGTAAGTACCACAGTTTGAAGACCACTGCTGTACACTAGCCTATCCTCTCAAATCTTCTTACTTTTCTTCTGGAGCCAGAGTTATCACAAGGCAACAGCTCTCGCTTATCTTTGTCCCTGACTTGAGTACACACTCTTCCTTCCTCCTTATCTTTGTGTCTTCAGAAACCTTCTCTGGGCCTTAGGGATCCTTCTCTCATGTCCCTGGAGAGAATGGTCCTTAGCTCCTCACAGCCAACTTCAAGCAATTCTTTCTCCCTTACATTGTTAAGATGCCTTCATTTTCAAAATTCCCCTAGCTTACATTTCATCCTTCCCCTTTCCTGACCACTCTCTTACATCCACTAAAGAACCTTGTTGTGGTTCACCTCTATGCCACTTCCATGGTGGGCAGGTTTGCCCCTTGTGGAAGAGGACCCTTCAATCATTGTCTCTGAGAACGGTTCCATCTTTGAAATATCAAATCTTAAAGCCACAAACTATGAGCACAACCTTTTTGAAAAAAAAAAATGCCTCTGTTTCTTATTGCTGCTCAACCTATTCCTCAATGGTAAAAACAAAAACAAAAACAAACAGACAAAATTAGTTGGGTGGTTGACTCCTCCATTCATCCCAGGTACCCCTCAACTTATGTCCTCCTTTACCTGAGATCCACAGCACTTCACATTAGATTTATTCTTCTCTTAGTCCCTCTTCTACCATCTATCTCTCTGTGTGCTCATCCTTTTGGAATCTTCCAGGGGGAAAAAAAATCACACACCGTTCGAGCAGGTGAGCCTGACATGACTCTTTCTTCTCCCATTCTCTACAGTCAGCCTTATTTTATTTTATTGTCAAATAAATCCTTTTGGATTTCATTGGCAAATTGAGAATCAGATCACCTCTTAGCATCTGCCTGACGATTTTCCTGGTATAAACACCAGCTTGTCTCCTATCAGTTTCCCTAGCCTTCTATTTCCACTTTCGAATGTTCCTCTGAGTAAGTTATCACCATAGCAGAGAGAATGAACTTCTGAACATAAAGTTTAATATGTCACTCTTTTGTCCAAAGTCCGCCAGGGCATTTCATCACAATCCCAGATACAGTCCCTTCCTAACAATGACTAGCTAGGCTCTACTAAATATGCCCAGAGCCCCCAGGAACTCCTAGCCATCAGTGCCTCCAGGCCTTCTTTGCTTCCTTCAAATATCCTGTACTCTGATCTTGATATGTTCGGAAACGTATTTGTGTGACTTTCCCCTCTCACTTATTTTCCCTAACTCTAGCTTCTGCCCTTCTTCTGGCATGCTTCATTTATTATCTCCCTAGCAGGCATCATCATTTGAAATACATATATGATTATTTTGCTGCTGTCGCCTGTTGCCTCCACTGATATAGTTATGCAGGTATAGTAATTTTGCTCCTGGCGCTTAAAACACATATTGAGTAAGGACTAAATATCTGTCTAATGGATTATAAGTCCATGGAATTGATGACAAGATTATTGAAAAATGATTTTGAGTTCAATACTAGGATCTGATACATATCTGTTCTGTGATCAGGAGCCAAAGCACACCCCTGGGAGATTCAGATGCTGCAATAGATGCAGATGTGTGGCATCAGGAAAGAAAGGCAAATGCTGAGGGGGTGAAGGATAGCAACTAGCCTTCCTATGGTGAGATTCCATAGAGACCCTTCAGGGTGTCGCAACTCAACCTTCACTGTAGGCAACAAGGTTTAACTTACTACTAATACCTGCCTGCTGCAGCTGCAGGAAGCTGGTTTCAGTAAAAGGACAGCAGAAACATTCATGCAGTTGCTTGAGTGCTATGGCATGTTAAAATTCTTAGAAAGTGCCTAGCTAGTTTTGGATGAATGCTCACATGAGGGATAGTGTCTAGGAACCGACAGCACACCCCAGGTCAAATTCCTCTTTGTCCTTAACTTTAAGCTGAGACCCGAGTGAGTTATACTGATGATCACCATCTGGGTTTGAGGCAGACAAAACATATGGGGTTTTTCTTTGTCAGAACTGTATTAATTTGTAAGGATACCCTCCATTAGTCTAACTCATTAGTCTCCAGACTTGCTCCGGGTAGGATGCCTTCCTGACTGAAGGATAACAGGACCTGGGGGTATCATTTTATTCTCTCAGCACCAAATTGTCTTCTTGGGTCCCCAGTTCCTTGTCTGGAAGCAAAGGCAGGTAGAGAGCCCATTCAAACATCCTGTACTAGAATTGACGGACAGGAGCTCTCCAGAAAAAGAGCGACTCTGTTTCACGAGTCCTGTAGCAAGCAACGTGCTGCATTATTTCCCTGTTAATCTCCTCCCTGCTGTTTCTGATCAACCGGAAGCTTCCTGATAGCTATTGCCTCTCCACAGATCCCAGTCAACATTAAACAGAAGAACACCTTCTTATTCAGTGACTGGTAGATGCCCCAAGACAGACTCTCACCTAGAGGTGTGTGACCTAGACCTTTATCTTAATGGAGCTTCAGAGACCTTCATGGTTCCGATCCTACAAACCAGTTCCTCTCCCACTAGGGAGAAGCACAACTGCTTCATACATGTGGGGTTCTGTTCTTATCCAATTGGACAGAGCCCAAAAGGGGAGGACTCTTGCTATTGTTTTTACAGCAGCACATTTTTTCCCCACCAGTTCGCAGAGACAATGTTCTATTGAGTCTTTCACCTAATTTCTCTCTCAATTTGCCCTCGTAACATTATTTAAAAAAAAAAAAAGTGGCCATTGTGGTCAGATATGGACTCTAAGTGTGCGTCCCATTAGGTTCTTTGTAATCTTGGGCACCTTATTTATTTTATTCTGATTTTCAATTTTCTCACATGTAAAAATAGGGCAGTGTTGTGATTTTTGCTTCATACATAAAATATTGAGTTTCTAACAAAAGGCAGGCTTTATGATTGGTTATAAATAACTATTCCTAATATTTGCTGGTTATTTACTAGTACTAATCACTGCTTTTACTAGTTTAAGTTAATTGCCTCATTCAATCCTTCTAGACCCTTCAAATTGGGGGGGGGTACTATTTTCTTGTTACCACATTTCATACATAAATGAACTGAGACATGGGATAAAGTAACCTGCTCAAGACTAACTTAGTAGATGGTGGGTCAGGGGTCCAAACTTAGGCTGTTTGGACCCCTAAGTTTTGACTCCAAGGCCAACATATGTTCTTATGTAACCTGTCCAGCAATTATGCAGCCTTCTAGATATTAGGGACATATGATGCAGAAAAGGAGACTTAACTCATACCATTATAATACCTACTGGCTAGTGGTGTCTGGAGATTGAATATATCATTATAAAAACTGAAAAAAATATTTTAAAGTCAGAAACACAGGACTGTGAAGACGCCTAGCAATGCTTCTTGCCCTCTTCTGCTGTGAGGAAGGGACACTTGAGCTGAATTTTCATGCTGAGATAAGTTAATCATTTGGAAGGGTATAGCACATTTGAAGTAATAGGGCCTAATACATTCAGTGACCCTATGATAGAAGGGAGACCTGTATAAAAGGAATTGAGAAGAGCGACAGGAACAGAAGGAATAGATTGATGGGGTACTGGAGAGTTGGCACGTAGGCATGGAAGAAGTAGAAAGGGTCACCATTTGGGTCCCAGTAGTCCTATTAAATATTTATGCCACAAGAAGAATGGCAATCCATTAGTGGACTGTAATGAGAACGTGTTCCATTACAGTCAGATGTCTTTAAAAATACTGGGCCCATAGCATGCCAATAAGATTAGCTAGGGGAGATAATGTTCGAAGTTGTACAATGCTAAAATATCCGTGGTTTTTAAATTAAAGCAGTGCTAGGTAGGCGATGCACTTTGAGGATCCCGTGCCTGCTGCAGGGATCTGTCATTGCACTTCTCAATAAAACTTTGATTGCTTGCTCTTCTGCTTGCTTTCTGTTCAAAAGAGTAGATAAAGAAAAGCAGTCTAGATCTCTCTTCCCTAAATGATTTTTGTCAGTGTAGTGTCACCCAAAAACATTCTGGCACTGTGTCCCTCTTGGTTAAGATGATGTGTACATAGCCAAGAACTATATGTAAGGTAATGAGAGGCATTAGAGAATTAGCTTAGCGGTGGACCATCCCTGACTGGAATCTGCAGAGCCTCAGTGCTCAGTGTCTCTGCTAATAAAAAAGCTGCGATTTCAGTTCTGCCTAATAGATGTCCCGGGCTTATAATATCACCTTAATTGGTGCCAGAGTCTAGAAGAAGTGCTACGCAGAACTGATGGACCCTGGCTTCAGAAATGTGAAAACTTTAGATTACGAGATGATGCCAGGGCCAGCCAGGGAGCATCTCTTGTGTGATGGATGATTGGGGGAAAATTTCCTAGTGGACCAGGACCAATAGCAGTGAAGGAGCTTATACTGAATACACTGAAGAAATGGCACACAACAACTTCAAAGTACAGAGTGAAAGATTTAGGTACCTCGAAGAAGGGGCTGTAACTGATCAACTCCAAATCTATGGTGTCATACGCTTTAGCTTGATACAAACTTTCATCTGTACAAATCCCCACGAAGAACATGTGATCCATTTGTCCTGAGGACAGAGATGGCTGGTGCTTTGCATGGACATAAACACCTGCATTCCTGGAGACTTTATCAATGTCTGCTACTGACCCCTGCCTTAGGGAATCTATGAGATAACAGAATTCACTGGAAACTTCTTCCAGAGTGCAGAGATACAGCAGTACTGATAGAAAGCTCAAAGTTCTACCTTGAGCATGAATTCCTCCTTCCTGCCCCACCCCTGTTTACTTCTTTGGTTACTGGTTGCTTAGAGTGGCAAGGGTAGATGGTTGGCAGTCACGTGTAGACATTGCTAACTTTCCCTTACCTTGGGCTTTGACATCATCCACCACAGGACATGGGGTCTTCACAATCACATCACTTGGTCTGGAGCGTCGCCCTGTATTGTCTACTCCCCAGAGGGTGAACCTGGCAGAAAGGTAGGAAGGTAGCATTATTAGAGGTGACACAACTAGGGGCTGGGGCTGAGCAGCTCTGTCTGGATGTCCAGCTTTATTTGAATAGGTCAGAACCCACGGGTCTGTGGTTGGGATATGCTGTTTTGAGAACTGTTTGATTAGAAACATCACAGGGAAGGACACTTTATCTCCACACAGAAGACTTAGGCACCACTGCTGAAAGTTCTCAGGCCCAGTCCAGACCTGCTCAGTATGACGTGGGAACTAGAAACCTGCAAGTTACCAAGCACTGAGTTCTCGGTAACTATCTTCTTATTTTTCTTTAAATCTCTCTCTCTCTCTCTCCCTCTCTCTCTCTCTCTCTCTCTCTCTCTCTCTCTCTCTCTCTCTCTCTCTCTCTCACACACACACACACACACACACATCTATCTGTCTGTCTATCTATCTATCTATCTATCTATCTATCTATCTATCTATTTTTGACAAAGGTCTCATGGTGTTTTCTAATCTTAAGGAAGGAATCTGTGGCCTCAAATGATCCTGTCTCCACCATGTCACAAAACTCAGATGCTTCTAGGTAACCCTGATGCCACTTATATTTTGGCAATCACATGGTTCAAGAAAGAGTAGATATCTTTGCAAAAGGATGGCTAGAACTTGGAATTACAGTAACTCCTGTGATCTCTATTTTCCCTTGTCTATAATATGGGGAGGATAATAAGCCATGGTGAGAATGAACGAGAGTAGTGGTGTACACAAAGCCTTGGAATCTCACTCCACCCTGTGTTAGCTCTGTCCTGCTCCATGCTGCCCTGTGCTTGGCTTACATCTTTATGCAAAGACTGGTGATAAACCCATTCTTTAAATTCAGAAGAAAGCAGTCAGGATGAAGGGTCCCTGGCTTGTGCATGGCTGGACACTCTATCTCCCATGTGTAGCTATTCCAGTCACGGGTTTCCACTGAGAACCAGGAATCCAGGGGGAAGTGTCTTAGTCCACCAGAGGGCACACTAAAGGCAATCCCATTGGATGATCAAACTGATACAGAAAGGAGAGACCCTGGAGACCTGACCATGAAAATAAGTTCTGGTGTCTGCACAGGGCCTCTGACAACTAATTAGGCCACCCCAAAGGACGTCACCACCACCTTCCTGCCACTTTCATCATGCCACATTACTATAGAAAGCTGTGTTTACCGGAAAACATGGATTTTTTTTTTAAATTGTTGTTGGTTGTTGTTGTTCTTTTTGGTAAAGTTACAGGGAGGAAGAAGAGGAGGGGGAATAAATGAAAGAAGGGTGACCCAGGTAAATGACAGCTGGGCCTTAACACTCGAACCTGTAGAGAACCATAGAAAGCAATGAATACTACCTAATGATTTTTCCAAGGAATGTTTTCAAAAGAGAGAGGATCTCATGCCTACTGTTCACAAAGGAACTCAGAGGGCAGTCAGAGACGAGACCCAAATGCCCTGAGATGCCATTTGCCCTTCTCTCTTCTCTCCTTAAACTCACATCAGCTTAAATAGGCTGACTCCATCATATCCCCTGGTCTGGTAAGACCTAAAACGTAATGGCCTGCTTAGATACAAAGGCAGGGGCCAGATTGTAGCCATTAGGTGCTTAAAGGGCATTCTCAGCTGTTAGATGAGGAGCAAGCTTTGCCTTTTCTTTCTTCTCAGCAGAGAAAATTCAGGCAACTCCGCCATGGTTGCTCCTAAGCCCTGCTCAATGGCCTTCTCCAGTAGCGCCACCAACCACAGTCCTTCCTCACCACATGTACCCTGACTCCAAATTGAACATCTTACCATACTTCTCCTGCCACACCTTTCCAGAGAGACCATGGAGCTCCACTGACACCTATTACCCCCATTCCAGTCCTGGCAGCTATATTTTTTCCTCATTTGACCCTGTGTGCTTCATCAGCTTTTTGGCCCTGTTTCTGGACTTGTTTCCTGGACTCTCAAACCTGTACCTGGTACTCCTGGCCCTTTTGGAAGTGTCTCCATTTCTGAGTTCACTTAACTGTTAATCAGGTCCTAGAGTATATTCAACTAAAGTTCTGAGGAGTATAGTCTCAAGGTCCCATGGGCTACCCCGTGTGGTCTGTGATTCTCATGTTCTCTGTAATCCCTAATAGTATGTGAAGCTGAAATTCATCCCCGAAACTCAGAATAGAGCACATTTATACTTTAGGAGTCTGAGACGCTTTTAGTGGAAGTAGATCCGTTTTTCTTCTGCTTGGTCTTCAAAGTTTGGTCTTTGTTGTAGACTCCATCAGATCTAGCAGCTGTTCTTGGGGGAGCCAGGAGATACGAGGCCCTGATCTTTGTAGGCTGACACTCCAGGCTGGATGGGCACAGTCTTGGGTTACAAGGCTAGCCCTGTCACCTGCTGTGCTCATAGGTAGCAGATCTTCTTCCATGACCCTACACCTCCAGCTAAGGCCACAATGTGGCTACTACTTCCATTGCTAGTCAGCAGAAGGTACCAATCTCAACTCTGTGGCTGGAACCACTATTTGCAGCCCACCATAATTTAGTCCTGGACCTTTAATTCTTAAGTTTTCCTGGACTATGGCATCTTATTATTTGGGTACCAGGTTGGTACCCAACTTGGAAATCCAGATATTCCCTGTCTTTCAGTCTCTGGGATGGAGTCAGTCACTAACATCCAGCTAGTCCACACTCCAGGCACTCTGCTTCCTATGTTGTCTTGCTGTAAGTTCCAGCTACACTATGGCAGATCCTAAGCTGGGACAAAGATGTCCCTATTTGCTTTAAGTCTCCCATACTTTGTAGGGCAGTAAGAGTGAAATGGAAGTTACGAATCTCTGACTAAGAGCACATTTCATTTTTAATATGAGGCAGATATTAGGAAAGGAAGTGCCTCACACAACCTTCCAAGTACAGACAGAGCTTGACCTTCAGTCCTCTTCCGCAGCAGTTTCAGACCCCACAGCCCCCTCAACCCTGAGCACTACCTCCCCAACCCTGAGACACCGAGACCAACCAGGGTATTCGACTACTATGAAAGACTGGTGGCGCTTTCCACATTTTCATTTGGAACTGCCATATGCTGCCTGTCATTAAAGGAAGGCCTTGTTTGTTGTTAGCATTCTCATTTCGCCACAGCACTCTCTAAGGACAGCAAGAGGGTTAGCTGGAATTACTGACAGAAGAGATAAGCCTTGCTCCAGATCCAGAGGGCTCACGTCTAACTCTGTTTATTGCTTCTTGCAAAGCTTCTGGGCTTCCTCTCCAGCCACAGGCTGGGACCTTTCAGTGCATAGTTAGCTTCATGGTGATGACACCAAGGAGGCATGTGTGCGTGGGAACTGACACAGGCTGGCTCAGGCCCCAGGGCTGGGCCTTTAAGGTCTGGAGCTAAGGAAGATGGTAAGGCTGTTGGGGCTGCCTACAGAGCTGGCTGTGTCACCTGCTGCTTTCTTGTTTTCTTCCTGCCAGTATGGGGGCTTTTGCTCATCCTGTGACTCAGACATCCTTTTCAATCATCTGTCTGCTGTTGTGAGCTCAGAAATGCAAGGGCAGGGGTTGTGGTGAGAGGGTGGTGGGAAGGGGAGGCAATCCTCTGCAATCTAAAATGAAGATGTTGGATCTGTCCCACTTTAGGGAGTCCTTAACTGTGTTTGTGCCACAGGATCCATTCTCAGCATGCTTCTCTAGTGACATTAAGTGAAATATATGACAAAGAAAGCCAGCCGAAACTCAGACATAACTTTATAACCCTCGTAGAAGACCAGCTTTTGCCTTAGACTGCAGGATGATGTTCCTAGATTCTGGCCAAGAAACCTGAGATAGCTTGGAAGTAAGATCCGGTGTGGGAAAGAAGAAACACAGCTTCAGTTCCTAATCATTATTTACAGCCTCAGCTCTGCTTCTGGGGGAAGTTATTCAATTCTACTGAACCTCAGTTTCTTCAGCTATAAAATATAGTCAGTCAGGGCCAGATCTCCATAAAAGACAGCTAACATCCTCCTAGTTTATAAGAAAACCTGGGTGCAGAAAAGGTACGGGTCCCATTTAAAGTCACTTTATGGTTAGGAGCAAAACCAGGCCTGAAGGATTCTCTTTTTGTACCAGGAATGCAAGTTCAAATATTCTTTCCTCCTCCACGTAGACGAATGCTTCTATCCCACAGTGCCCTTTTCCCACATACTGGGTCTCATGTACAGGTCATCACAGGTTAGTCGGCCAGGATCGAAGAACATCATCTTGCATGCAAAACCAAGAGCTGGCCCTCACTGGGGGCTATGACATTACATCTGAGTGTCAACTAGCTTTTTCAGCAATCTGCAGTGCCATCTAGTGGAAACTGGCTGTCATTCAGTCTAGTAGCCTCTCCCACTTCTGTAATCAACACTGACAGGAAGTAGGTGATTTACAAAACATAGGAAATGAACACTAGAAGATCATCAAAGATGTTGAATGTGGGAGAGGATCTTAGCCTCCGGTCTTTGAGCAGGGAACAAAGTCAAGGCAAGGCTAACTTGAGGAAGGTCCTAGACTGGTAATAGCCTTTCTAAACAAGCTGTGCCTACCTATTGTTCCAACAGAACTTCTAACTTCCTAATTAACAAGTAGGAAGCACAGAGAGGAGTTAACCCACCCTCTTTATAAATGGTCATAGGATTTCTGGTCTTCAGTCCCAGATCTGTATTCCTTTGTCATGAGCCCTTCCTCTGAGGGGCCACAGCTGTGCAAATATCTAGAGAGCTGTTATGGGTCAAGGCATCCTTGCCCAAAGAGCAGACATTTAGTCTTTGGTATTCGCGCTGACATCCTTGTATGTGTGTCCATTCCAGATTCTCAGATGTTACTTGTCTTTATTCATTTTACATTCACTCAGTACAGTCCTGACTTACATGTCCTATTTGAAAGAGACACAGTTGAATATCTAAGTTCAGCACAATCAATGACACTCAGATTTCTAGTGCTTCCCATCTTTGAACTCCTTAGGAGAGGAAGTGGAGATGATTTATTCTGGAAACCTTGACGCTCTGCCTGTGACCTCATCTGTAAACTGTTAGATGTTTTTCATACTGGTGGGGTCAGAAGGCTTCCAAACTGCATCACTGTGAATCCTGTGTTAGACCGTGGATTTTTCCACCATGACTTAGATGCTATCACCATATCTCCTCTTTTGGCGTCTCTTATGTCTCTGCTCACAAATATTTTACAGTTGTTCCCAGAGCACAGGAAGAGATGAGAAGAGTTCAGTGAGAACACAGGGAATGTTCCAAGCACGGTGATATAATTCACTACATTTTCTTTGAAGAAAAATGCTGACCAGTTCTGAACTCTATAAATTATTTCAGAGCCACTAGAGATGGCTTTCTGAAGCACAGTTCTTGGCATTGTCCTCTTTTCTTTAAAAAAAAAAAAAATGAAGCTTTTCTCTGACATACAGCATTCAGTTTGACTCCCAGTCTCATTTCCTTCCACCTCTTTAATTCACCATCTGCTTCAGACCAATCGGACCACCCACAGCTCCCCTTCATGACTCTTTACCTTTGCCCCAGGGATTTTTAACCTAGTGTGCCTTTCCCAACATCACAGAAGCTATTGATTTCTATACAATCCAATTTAGAATCCAGCCACCAACTCTACATAGAATAAGTCACTTCCTTCGTTCTTCCCAATGTGTCCCTGGCCTTTCTAACTAACATATACTTGAGGTACAATTATCTGTTTACATAGGTCCTCTGTATATTGTAAACCCTTTGATGACAAGACTTCTTCCAGAAGTTTCTCCGTAATGTTTATTGATATAAAGCTGCTGAGAATAAAAACAAAACTATTACGAAGTCTCTGAGGTAACTTGGTTAATAATGGGGTGCCAGCCAAGACTCAAACTTTCTGGTAAGGAAACACTAAGGTGTGTACTACTCACATGTAAATGGTGTCAGGTTCCAGGCATCGGATGATGAGAGAAATCGTGGTGAACTGCTTGTCTGGCACCTGAGATGGCATGGCACATGGTGCCTTTGCTCCAGAGATGATGTCGTCCACAAAGCTCAGCACCGTTTCTGCATAAAGGAAAAGAATGGGGAAAGCCCAATAAACAGTGATGTCCAAAACATGAGCAATACCAGAAGAACTTGCTGGAACTTCTTAACTTCCTAGAGGAGGAAGGAAGGAAACCTTGGAGGAAAACCGTCTTTTCTGATGGTGTCATTGTCAGCCAATCAGCTGAGAGCCATTTGTCCAGAATTACCTCAGGACTACTAAGGCAAAAAGCAAACGGCTTGTCTGTGCAATTTTCCATGAAACACCTTGACACTGACGAGAACACTTGTGGTGCTGGGCCCTGTGCCCTAATATACCTTAGCAATACCTGTGCACACCCAGGAAAGTACCTCAGAAACAGCAGTGGAGAGCTCTCCATGCTCCAAATATGTTTCTTCAGACCTCATTACCAGGTTCAAGCGGAGCTCTTAGGTTATGGGCATCCTCATCCCCAAAGAGGATCATTTTTTATGTGAAAGACTTAGGATTATTGATGATAGCTTTTCTCTACGTGGTGGTAGTAAGGCATGGGACTTTTATTTCTGTGGGTTATTTCTAAGGCTTCCCTTTTCTCTCAGGACTTGACAAAAGTCAGTTTGCTTTAGGACAAGACGTGGATCAAGAGCATCTGTTTGCACATGCCTTTGCCTAGAGGGGGTTATTAGCAAAGGAATTTTTGTTTTTTCTGTAATCATGGCAGTGGTTAGCAGAGAATTGTTTCTTAATTGTGGGCTAGGATAACTAGTGTACTATGTTGTTGTTGCTTGTAAGTGTGCCTAGAGGCAATGAAATGGACACCTCTTTTATAAATAAAAGAAAAGCAAAAATCAAAACAAGATTTTTGTCAGACACTCACCATGCAAAAACTCTTAAATGGACAAGATGGCTGCTGCCTGTAAGAGACAATAGTTGCTACTATTCCATGCTTCTCTGTGCTGCCCTGTAATACTGGGGACTTGAAGCAAGGCCACAAGGCAAGGTATTCTTTTCTTTTTCTACTTTTGGAATATGCTCACCCGTCTCTACTTTGGAGTGGTCCATCCGGTCAGTGACTTTCTCTTGCCGGATCAGGTAATCTACGATCTGCACTCCAATTGGTGGCTCTGAATGTTCCCACTCCAGGACCACGAGGGTGCTGCTGGGTTCGTGTACTGTGGAAAGTCTCAGCCTGAGTGAAGAAAAGAAGAAACATGAAATGGGAACTCAGCCGGGACCTGTGTCATCACCTCAACTGCAACACTTCAAACTCTTCTTACAAATGACACCTCTGAGCACTTTGGCTCTCTCACTAGATGCGAAGGTCTCCAGAGACCTAGGAGGCTTATGTTTGGATCTTGTAAATGAATAAACAAGTAAAGGTGGAAAGATCCAAGAAGGTCTGCCTGGTACATGTGTTTGGGGATTGGTCTTTATTGATAGGTCTTTTGTATATAGTTTGAAATATAATATCTGGGTTTTCTCTTGAGGAAGACTAAGCACATATTTTGTGTGACATTGTATCTCAAAGCTCACTGAATGTGGCATCCAAGAGAATATTGCATTAATAAGAGCGCAGTTAGTTAAGTCCCATAGCCATCAGGATGGGGCAGGCCCTCATTGCCCAGAGCCGTGGTGTGCTGTGTCTCCTTCTCCAGTCCATCTGCTGACTGAACCTCAGAACAGGCTCAGCTCAAAAGTAACGCTGAAAGGGAGAGAATTGGCCATGTGGCCACAAATGACACTCTTTTGGGCGTGATACCCTGTGTCTGCTGCTTAGGACCTGATGTTACTTTCTGTCTATCTCTTTGGGTGCCTATGGACCCTGGCTCCTCTGTTAGTCCCTCTTTGTCTTTCCTTTCAGTTCATAGTCTCTCACTGTTTTCAAGTTGTCTTCGCCTTGAATGTTGCTTGGCCTTGCTCTCTCATGTCTCCTGCACATTGTAGAGACTCAGTAACCAGTACCAATGTTCTCTGGGGTGGCTCTCCTGATAGCCCAGGTGGTGTCAATTTGCTTCCTTGTTCTGACTTCTTATATGTGGCTCAGATTTCCTTCCTGCTTCTAATTCCTAGTTTCTCTCCAGACCACTGGCCTGTGAGGGTTTTTCCAGTTTTTGCTCACTTGTAGCCTCCCTTGATCACACTGTCCCTAGCATTCACCCACATCTTTGTCTTTGGTTCTTCTACATCAAAAGTGTCTGCCGCCCTCACCTTCTCTATCTTCTACCCAGCTCGCAGGTGCCTTTGATGGTCTCAAAACCCAAAAGACGAGACAGCAGAGCTGGATCGCACCGAGTGACCTGCAATGTCCAGTTTCAACTCAACACAAATGTTCACAGTGTTTAAGCATGTGATACAACTTTAACATGAAATCGAGGGAGGGTGTTTGGAGAATAAGAAGCAGTTCAACTAGTAGGAAAATAATAAGAAACACATGGTCATCTTCTAGCAGCTACTATGAAGGAGTGCATAGTTTTCATATGACATTAGGGTGGACTAGATCCAAAACAGTGCGGATATTGACAAATTCATTAATTAGAGTCATATGCAGAATGCTATTTGAAGGGGGAAAAAACATTAGGACACTTAAGTTAGTAGCTGAGCTTTCTGAGAACTCAGATTCTGTGAAAATAGGAACTAAGGCCAGCCCCTACTGAGAAATAGAAGTGTGTGTGAGTTACATGGACTTACGTAAAAGTAGAGTCCATTTCTATTTCTAACTACCAATTAAAGTGCAAGAAATTAAGATCTATTACTGAGAGAAGTGATCAGAGCTGAGAAGAAAAGTGCAGTTTTATAGTTCTGCAATATTTTATAGTTTGTTCACCTTGTTTTTAGTCATCATATTTGGTTTATACATGTTTAGAAATGAAATCAGCCTTCAGATATCGTAACTGGATCTTATGTGCCCACGTTACCTTTTTATAGTAACTTTGTTATATGGTGACTCTAACAATACTAGATACTCTTAGTGGTTCCTTTTCTACTAAATACATTTTATTTTATTTTTTACTAATTAGGAACTTGTTTTTATTTTGATTTAAATATCCAAATTACAACTACAAAGAGCAAGAAGCCAATGACTGGAATATTTATAGACACCTAAATAAGGAAATAAATTGGTTTGCACTGATGGTCTGTTGGTAATATTTCCCACTTTCTCCTTCAGTTTTCTCTTCAACATCTACCTTGCCTACAGTCAGGTCAGAGGGCATCCTCCATTTGTGGATTCCTACCTACTGTCTACTCTTTTGTGCAATTAGCCCTCTAATCACTGCAGGTCTTGATTCTCATTTGGGGCCCTTTAGTCCTTATGAAGGCAGGGGGTCATGTGCCACCATCTTGTCCTAACAATACTTTCACAGAAATAACACTTTGTGCCTTAACCCCTGTGGAAGACACCTTACTACAGGATAACCTGAATTCCTATATTGGGTCCTGGCCTCTCACTGTGGCCAGTTCTGTTTAATCTCTTCTTGAGAGATTAAGAATTTGGATGGGCTCATCCTCAGCCATCTCTGCAGTAGCCCATGAATCCTTTCAATATAAGACCTCCCCCCAAGTCCACTCCAGGCTTCCGCTCTTCACAGAGTGTGCTGCTTAGAGAGCATCCTTGCTCCAGCTATGACCCCATCTACCAATTTTCTGAGATTATTTAAAATCTCGTTATCTGTATTTTTTTTTCAACAGAGCTCCACCTGTTCCTCTGCCTACTGAACATTTATACAATTATCCCTCGGTAGTTCATGGGTAAGACCAAATGGAACTGGCCGTCTCCTTCTCCTCAACACTGCATACCTCCTAACCGGTTCCCTCTCAACTATGGTTCATCCCCAGAGTTAACAGTCACCATGACCTGTTGGCTTTAACCCAAATCATTTCAGTTTTATTCTCTCTGGTACGACAGCCACTCTCAGCCATGACCTGCTTCCTGCTCTATAACTGAGGGAAAATATAATCTTCTTGAAGTAATTTCCTGTTCCATTCGTTAATTGAAAGGGTGGCAATAAGAGTGTTTACCTAGTGCATGTATTGCCTGGTACCCAGGAAGTCTGAGAAGTGGTAGTGTTGTTGGTCTCGTTCTGCCCTTACTACAGACCTCTAACTTCCCCGGTAGCAACAGTACTGGTACTCTATGACTTTCTTCCCATGCTGTCTTACCTCGTTTAATTGCTATTTGCTCCATAACGTCTTTATTGCCTAAGTGCAGGGTCAAAACCCAGCTCTTTACATTTTAAAAATGCAAAGATTTGTCACACTACTTCCATTAAACAGCTCATGTGCCTGCTCCTTCTATCATACTGAAAGTTCCCAAGGGCAGGAACGATGCAACTTTCTTCTTTCCAATTCCCAGCATTCAGCCTATCACTTTGAGACTAATAGCCACTCCATCCTATTTTTGAGTAATGGTGCTGAAGGCATACATGCAGGAGAGGGACATGGGAAGGGAACCATACACAGGCTGTGGGAGGGGCGCACAGGTAGGGAGTCCATCCGCTCCAAAAGCAGTAGAGTCACATCGACACCAGTCCTCAATGACATCTCCAGTCCCTGAACACCAGAGAGAGCTCATGGTGGCCTCCTGTAAGAGCTGAACAAAAATAGCAAAGAATAAGTGTTAAGAAACCATGGTTGGATGGTCTTTATCAAGAGACCTAGTGTCAGGGTCCTATGTGGTCTTAGGTCACCTTCAGAGAAAAAGACTGTGTCACCACTGCACCAACGTTCTCTAGTCTGAAGCTATGTCTCGGAAGATGGAATGTGGGATAACCCAGCCTGAAGGACATGGGATGTCCCTCTCTCTTTAGTGTAGTAGCTCGACTCTATCATTAAGACCTGTCACCTTAAAAACCAAATGTGTCATATTACTGTAATCCCAGCATTTGGAGGCAGGAGAATCAGAAATTATAAGGCAATTAGATACAAGTTTGAGGCCCATCCTGGTAAGAATTCCTGTCTCAAACAGAGGGAAAGAGAGAGAGAGAGAGAGAGAGAGAGAGAGAGAGAGAGAGAGAGAGAGAGAGAGGAGAGAGAGAGAGAGAGAGAGAGAGAGAGAGAGAGAGAGAAAGGAGGAAGAAAGAGGTATAAAAGGAGCTTTTACTTTGAAAGAAAGTCAGTTTCCACCGTGTATCTCCCTCACTTCATTCTATAACTCCTCACACTGTAGGTTCTAGAAACATTAACTTCTTTACCTCCCATCTTTGGGTGGCCTGCTTTTGCTCTTCTTTCCTCTGTCTACCCAGAAGCACTTTGCCCTTCTTCAAATGCTTCTCTGTGCATCCATACCAGCCTTATCTGTCCTGCTCTAGTCCATCATGGTCTCTCAGCCTGTTTGTTGGTCCATATTGAATATGTGTGTGTTTCTGCACAGGATTGTGATTAGACACCTTTCTTTGACTATGAGTAGGAAAAGCTGTGTAATATAAAGGCTAAATTCTCAGTCTGTGTCAGTCTTTGTGGATGAGAACCTTGGCTTTGTCAATTATTACCTGTGACCTTCAGCACATTATATAAACCCAGTTTTCACTCTGATAAAATATCACTTTCTAGGATGGAGAAATGGGTCAGTGGTTAGAAGCACTGAGTGTTCTTCCAGAGGTTCTGAGTTCAATTCCCAGCAACCACCTGATGACTCACAACCATGTAATGGGATCTGATGCCCTCTTCTAATGTGTCTAAGGACAGCGACAGTGTACTAACCTATATAAAATAAATAAGATTTTAAATAAAACCTTTAAAAACAAAACAAAAAACAAAAAATTATCACGTTCCTAATAGTGATGTTGTGACAGTTAAGTGCAACAATCTATGTACCACACCTGACATACATTGCTGTTTTTGAATTACATAGAATCTTATAAAAATTACAGTCTGGCATAGTACTTTACATCAAGTAATTTCATGGAGATAGTTTCTGTGGAATAAAAAAAAAGCAAAGACAAAATCAGACCAAAGAGGCAACATCACTTGTAACAGTGGCAAAAGAACAGTTCCCGAGGGCTCAACTCAGATAATCTAAGAGCGAAAGTTCCAGGCTATCTATGCTCCAAGCTGTGTCTCTGTGGCATATGATCCCTTTGGCCTTGACTTTTCTCCCTTCTGTCCCAGTGTCAGCTTGTCCACATTGGTAAGCTAGGGAAAGGGGACATAACTACCTTATAGAAGTTCAGACTCTAAAATCATGAGGAAAGAAAAAAGTGTGGAAAGGGAATGAGGAAGAGAGGATGAGAAGGGGGAGAAGGAAGAGATAGGACTCTACAAACACCTATACAAACAGCCATACATAGGTTCTAGTCTTTCAAAGTTTAGTATTGGTTACTATGATAATATGCTTGGCCCATGGGAGTGACACCATTAGGAGATATGGCCTTGTTGAAATAGGCATGGCTTTGTTGGAGGAAGTGTGTCACTGTGTAGGTGGGCTTTGAGGTCTCCTAGTGCTCAAGTTCAACCCAGTGCAGAAGACAGCCTATGTCTGGCTGCCTGCAGAACACAGTCTCTAGCTGCTGCCTGGGGAACAAGGTGTAGAACTCGCAGCTCCTTCTCCAGCACCAGGTCTGCCTAGGTGCTGCCCTGCTTCCCACTGTGATGATAAAGGACTAAAACTTCAAGCTGTAAGTCAAACCCAAGTAAATGTTTTCCTTTATAAGAGTTGCCTTGGGGGGTTGGGGATTTAGCTCAGTGGTAGAGCGCTTGCCTAACAAGCACAAGGCCCTGGGTTGGGTCCCCAGCTCCGGGGGAAAAAAAAAAAAAAGAAAAACAAAAACAAGAGTTGCTTTGGTCACGGTGTCTCTTCATAGCAATAACACTCCAAGAGAGTTACTTAAGGCTATAAGCTGAATTGAATAAGGGTCCAACTGACTCCACTCCCAAGACTTAGAGTTTCTACGAAGCAGGAACTTACTCTTGCTCATAGTTATGATTTGTACAGTGTTTCTAATTGGTAAGGCCCATTTAGATACTAACTCTTGGGTGGATGATGATAATAGCTTAGAGTGAAGGTTCTGAGAGTGAAAGTTAGGTACTTGTTCAGGGTCACAGGCTAATGAATACGACTGTCAGAGAGAGGACCATGCATGGCTCACCGAACGGAAGCTCTTCCCCATACATGCTGTTAATTAACATTGACTCCGCCATCAAGTTACTTACTTTATCCTGTTCTGATTGAGATTCAAATAAAAAAGTGAGCTTTTCAAAACGAAGAAGACAAACCCTTTAAGACAGACAGACCAAAAGTGCCTGCTGCTTGATGGTATCTTCAGTCAACACCTGTTTGCTAACCGTCTACAAGGGGCCATTTCCTGTGCTGAGCACGAAGCTAAGGATGCAATGACGCAAAAGAAGACACATATGGTCGCTGTCTGCATACATTTTCCAGCTAGATACTAAACAAGCAAGCCGGACTCATGTAAACATCCAAATTCCACAATAGCGTTGAGGGGTCCTGGAGAGAAGGTGAGGCTCTATGAGTTCACACAGCAGCAGGAAGCCTCCACAAAAGAGGGAAGGAAGCTATTCAGTTGCAAACAAGAATGGAATTCTTCATCTGGGGGTGGGGGGAGATGAGTGGAATTGGAGGACAACACGTGCAGTGAAATAATAACAGATAAAAATACAGGTGTAAATTTTCTCTAGGATATGGAAGAATAGAAAGTAATAGACCTGAAAAGAAAGGAGGAAATGTTAAGTTACGGGAGAGGGGCAAAGAGATGGAGAGGAGTGGGAGGGAGGCTGACTGTGATCTATACAATATAAGCTTGTATGGAAACATCACAGTGAAACACACTAAACTGTGTCATTACATATTGATGATTTTACTTTTTAAAGTAATCCAGTCACAAAAGTTGTAGTGATGTAGATAGAAAAGCTAACACTAAGAAGAGTGGATCCTCAATAAAACTGAACTTCTAAAACCAACGAAATATATCAATCTGTCTATAAGATCCACAAGGCAAAGAAGTTCTTTGACAGAGAGGTAGGGCTGGATTATAGATAGTCTATAAGAAGTCCCATTTCAAGAACAGTAATAAACCGCTTTAACTTTTTAAACATGAAAACATGATCAAAATTTTAATATAAAAATATGGCAAGGCAAACATGCTTTAATTATTTTAAAAGTCATTTATTCAAAAGCTTTAACCCTCTACCTTTGATACATGCTACTCCGTGAGAGTTCCTACTTCTGAATCCTAGGTAGAATCTAATTCACCAGGTTGGATAGGGTATGTAATGGCTTGGATATGAAGTATATTCTTCAAAGAAGCCTTGATCCAAGGTGTTGGTATTACTGAGAAGTGGTTAGAAGATACTAATTTCATCTATATGTCACCACACTGGTTGATACATAACTTAGTAGACATTGGGAAGTAAGCCCTAGTAGGAGGACATAGGTTACCAGGACTTTGGTTTCCAGGTTATTTATTAGTCTTGGAATAGTCTTCTTGAATTCTCTTTGCTTTTCACCTACCAGGATGGAATAAGGCTCCTCCTCCACACAGCCCTACTCTCATGATCTTCCACCACACCACAGACCCATAGTCATGTGACCAGGCAACCATGGACTCAAATCTGAGGAACTTCGATATTCCTTCCTTTTAAGTTGATTGCGCTGGGTGTTTTGTCACAGCGATGAAAAGATGACTGTTATACAATTGATAAGAAGGACCAAAATGAAACTCTTTTGTAAAGGAAGAAGAAAGAGAAACTTGACTTTTTCAGACCTACAATTTGCCATCCCATGCAGTCCCTGAGGAATCCATACTTGTTAACAGATGTGATAAAGTCTAGAAAAAAACAAAGCAAAACAAAACAAACAAACAGCAACCCAAATGCTGGCTTGCCTTTCTTTTAAAAAGAATTTTTACTTCATGTTTAGCAGTCAAAAATTTATTCATCCATTCATTTATTTATTTAGCGGAGTATCAACTATGTACCAAGCTATAGAAGACAAAGCATTTCGTATAGGCTAGAGTGAAGTAAATAACCAAGCAACAAGTATGATCACAGAAAATGCACAAGTTAAGATATGTACACATAGAATGGAGGTTCCAAGAAGGAGTCTGAGTTGGACTGGGAGCACGGTGGAGAGGTCTCTGGAAGACAATGGTGCTTGAGCTGAAACGTGGCATGATGGTAGGACTTTTCCAGTGACAGAAATGTGATGGAATATATTCTTGGGACAGAGATTTGTAAGGCCAGAGGTCAGAATTCATGAAAGAAAATATGGTGTGTTTGAGGAGGCAAAAAGAGTTAAATTTTAGAATATAGAGTACTAACAACCACGTACGTGAAGACAGACAGGATCATAAGCAGCTTTGTAATGTTGTGCTAAGGACTCTAAGTTGCACTCAATGTGAAGATCCATTAAATTACTTTGATGCTAATGTGGCCAGAAGTCTATATTGTATAGTAATTCCAGGTGTTATATACAAGGACTAACAAGAAGATTGCTGCAATAAAATGTTTGATATTACAGTGAACAGTTAGGTTGTGATGGGGGTCTCAGATAAAAGAATAGACACAGGATATACGTGTTGCTCTTGATGATGGAAAAGATACTGGGGATGACAAGGACTCTGGTTCCCTTTAATGAGATGGGGACACCAGTGGTATCTATTTGAGAGACAAGGTAAGGAGCTAAAGTGTATTGGATTGTTGAAATGGTCTAACCAACTTGTTTATCACAATCACAAATTTACTTGCCCTATGACATCAGAGATTATCCAGTCCATCACAAGGACAACAGACCAAAGAGGATAGCTAGAAGATGAACCCGCATATTGAAGGGGAAGATGACACCAAGTTACCAGTGTCACGCTGAACATCTGTCCAACCCTTCCCCAGCTTCTGTACCCCTTGTCTAAATTCGTTGACAGAAAGTAAAAGCTAGAAGAAAAACCAGAGTTGCAGAGAGGATGACGGAGAAGGAACGTGTCACGTAAAGAGTCCCCTGGTAGCAAGCAAACTCCATCGTAGACTAGCTTGTGTATATTTAGAAATGAAGTACTTAACACTGGGCCAGATGGGCAATGTCTTCCTGCCCCTCTCTGAAAACAGATGCAGGGGAAATGGAAGGGTGTTTGGCAAGCAGGGAATCCAGAGAGCGGCTGCTGGGGTTGAACTTCCTTAGGCATCCTGGTGTTGATTGACAGCCCCCAAGTTCTTTGTCTCCCACAGAGCTCTTCTCTGTTCTGTAGCTTTGGGCACTCTAATTTGAAGGATGACCCTGCTGAGCTCAGCTCTCCCAGCCTGGTGAACCAGAAAGTTCTTGGTTATCAGATGCTGCAACTTGAGGGGGTATGATTTTAGACTCGCAAGGGTAGCCCTGTGTTAATACCACCACACCTTTGGGTGCCCAATGAACCAAGGGCTTCCTTCTTTCAAGTTCCTCTCTCCCAATTCTCTTCCCATAAGCCTCTCAGATTCAGGACAAATGTGCAGGCCAGCAGGAACCATTTGTCTTATTGTTCCTGTGGAGGGGGAGGACCTGTATTTTCAAACACTCTTTGAATTATCTATGGAAGAGGTGGGTATGTTAGAGCAACATACATACAAAATCCCTCCTGTGAGTCTCAGCAACACCTATGATACCAACTGTGACACACCAGGTGTCTCCTCCAAGAGAAAAAAGGAAGCAATTATCACCCCACCTGGATGGGCATTCCGCTCCTCAGGTAAGCTGTTTGGTTATTTGCCTTGCAAATTGTCTCAGAAACCTCCCACCCCGGAGCCTCTCTACTTCAAGTTTGACATGGCTAGAGTCTGTGTGTGTATGCTGCTTTACTCTCCCCTATATCCTGAAGGAAGAAGTCACTGCTCCTCCCAACCCGGTGCCTGAATCTTACTGGCTTACACAATTTCTCCTAAGAGCTTTAGGGACAGAGAGTTAAAGAGAGAATGAATGGTTGGGAAATACCATAACCTTCCAGCATAGTAAAATGTGGGAAGATCAGCAGAGATGTGGCGTTTTGTCCTTTAAGCCTGTGATGAGCAGGGAACCAGGCCCTTGCAGGTGAAGGTACTAGGACCTTCCTCTTGGACCTGTCTTTGACATGCCCCTTCTAGTCCGGGTACACTTGGTTCTAGGTTGGGAGATCAGTTAGACTGGTTCACCTGCTCCAAGGGAAGACAGAGATGAGTGTCCTTCTAACATGTCCCCTTTGGAAAAGGTATTACAATGGCTTTGGTCCTTATAACATGTCCCCTTTGGAAAAGATATTACAATGGCATGTGCTTTCCTATTTCCTTCCGGCCCCTTTTACTCAGACTTCAGTAGTTAATCCTGAGTCACATTGTTGTGGGTATTATAGAGTGCATTGATTTGATTTGACTTAATATGTAAACATGCAAATCTAAACAAATGAGTTGCTGCTCTTAGCTGAGTAAAAAGATCCTGCCACTGGCTTGCTGTGTGGAGAAAGGTCTCGGGTTTTGGTGCCTTCCAGAGCCAAGTATCTCAACCCTCTTACCCTCTGGGTCTGGTTATTGGTCACAAGTTCATAGATGGGGGATGCTCTGGTCACTTCCAGCAGAACCGGCTCAGGAGGAGTTTCAGGGCTGGATGTCACATGACACAAAGGACAGGATGAGGGACACCGTCCCTTGCTCTGGCACTCCATCCGGACTCCAGCTGCCATACGCTTGGTGCCAGAGTCTGACAGGCTAGCGATGTATTCTGGGAATGTCAGCACCTTGGGATCCCTTTCCCGTTCCTCCGACTCATCAGATGGGGAGTTGCCTGCCAGACAGGAGAAAAAGAAGCAGTGAGCGGAGGGGCAAGATAGCAAGGACTGCCATGACTTGGTGGCTCCTGAGTTCTGAGGTCTAACCTTGAGAAGTTGGAAAGTGTCACTAAGGGAGTAAGACTGTGACTCTGTCATTCTGCTTAATTAGGGGCAAGCATCTTCCCAGTGACATACAGAGTTGGAAATAGCCTTTCAAGTATAACAGGTTGTTTCTCTTCTGAGAATCATTGGCTCCACTCATGTACTCAGAGGGATGTGTCTGCAGTATGTCTGTTTCCCAGAAAGCAGATGATAGCAACAGTGACCGCTCTCTGCCTTGGCTTCTTCATAGCTCCCACCTCCAGTGTTATCAAATGAATGCATAAAAAAATGGTTTGAAGACACACATACGGTTTCTAACATGCAGGAAGCACTCAGCAACACAATCTTGGTCATAATTACAGCTGAGGTTTATGGAGCCTTCCTATGGCATTGGGGTTGACTCAAGATCTCCTTCAACCATTACATAACCATTGCCAACAGTCTACCATTCTACCCATTTCTACATATCAAGAAAGGACAATATCATCAAGGTCCCAAACAAAGGTAATGGATTGTGAAACTTGGTATTTGAAGCCAATGCTGAGTCCAAAGTGTTTAAGTCGTACAGCAAGACCAGCATTGCTTGGCTGTATAATTAACTCACATGTTGAGAATGCAGAGGAAAGTTTGGCTTTTTCAAAAAGATTTTTCTTTTCACTGTTGTTTGCCACTTAGGAGTTAGCTACACAAATTCTTGATCTATTTTCAGTGACAAACATGAGAAGAGTCTACTAGAGTATGATAGTTTGTTTCCCACACAAGAAAGCACCATTTGCTCTCTCTTCCTTCAGTCCTCCTGTTTTTCCATCTAACTCATTAGCTGTAAAGGACTCTGTGGACAGAACCCTCCAGATTCTCAAGCTATTTTCTGACAGTTGGTGTCCCAAGCAGGAAATGATTTTGGAGAGACTTCTGTGCCTTCGGAGGTGGTGGGTACACAGAATGTTCTGGTCTCCAGTGGGTGCGCTAAGAATGCCATACTTGATGGGACGCGGTGTGAACTGGTTGAAAGGCCTTGCAAAGTGGTTCCGGGAGGTGATTGGGAGATACGACTCACTGACTTAGAAAAGCAAATGTTCACTCCTCTAGGGTATGGGGAGCACACTCTAAGCCCTCTCTTACTTGCTGTGTAATGTGGGCCCATGTGGTGAGGTTCTCACTGTTCCGAATTCCCAAAAAAAGAGCATTATGTGAATGAGACATGGCCAATCCTGACAGGTGCCATCTCTTGTGTGTGAAGGCACAGGATACACTCAGTGACTACGGGAGTCAGTCTATTTAACATTTATGTTTACTGAATCATAGATTCAGGATTGCACTCCAGTCCATCCTGGATTGTAGGAAAACGAGACAATGCTGTGCGCGCACGCGCGCGCGCGCACGCACGCGCACACGCACACACTGAAAGTCAAAGAAGTCAAAGATGATGACATCAAACAGACCCAGACTAACCAACCTCAAATCACTCCACCCACAGGTTCATCTTTATGAATATTTAGGCTTCTGCATCCCAGCCATGGTTCTGTGCTTTATGTTACGCTGAGAATGGATTGCTAGCAGTATTTGAAAAGCCCATAGACTAGCCAAGGCTTTCTATACCCCATTTTTGATCTGATTTCTTGACTTCTTCAGACTGCTGAGTGACTGGTTAAGTAGGCGGAGGTGGAGTGATCTCTGGGCAGTATCTGGTGTCTGTGCAGTCTCCTTGAGGTTGGGAGCCGTTTTTTTCTTTGGCTCTAATCACATTATCGCCAGAGATATTTCTTTTTTTTTTATTAATTCTTTTTTTCGGAGCTGGGGACCGAACCCAGGGCCTTGCGCTTCCTAGGCAAGTGCTCAACCACTGAGCTAAATCCTCAACCCCAGAGACATTTCTGTAGGGAGCCACAGCCCTCCTTTGTGGAGACTCCATTCTGAACACTTGCGTATCTACAATATGACCACTAGAGGGTGCTAGTTGATCGAAAATGACAATGATCCATGCCCTGAGACCAGGCTAGAGAAAATAAATTTTCAGGATTCTAAGGATGATGTGGGTGTCTCTCGATATTCTAATGGCTCTTTTTTTCCTAATATACAATAAAAACTAAAAAGCAAAACAATTACAAATTATGTACCACATACCTCCATGAGGAAAATATGAAAACCAGGCGACAATGACGGAATAATTGAAAGAAAGCTCACAGGAGAAATTTTTAAAAGAATCCTCCCCCAATACCCTTAATTTTGAGTAAAAGTTACTTCAAATGTGAAGTAATAGGCCAACATGTTTTTCTCTTACCTTTCAACAAACTTTCCTAGGTCGCTATCTAGATGAATTGTACTGAAATACACCACCAGAGGGCACTGTAACGTGAGTGCTGTGTGGTGTTAACGCTCCTGCCCTCCAGCTGGCCATCATTAAAGCTTGTAATTGCTGGGAACAAGAGGGGCTGCTCCCCTTGTTGCTGTCTTCTGGCAATGCCAATTAAAATCAAGATGCAGTTAATCCCTGTCAATACCCATCCACCCTACATTCTTGGCAAGATTAAAGAGTACAGAAGGATGGCTGAGGAAAGCATGTAGCCGGAAGTGATAGGTGTTCCAAATGCTCCTGCTTGCTTCTATCTTCAGGACCTTATTCTCCCCGCTATGGGGTCTACATATCAGGTCCCTGCTGGAGGCCAAGGCCAAGGCCATATACCTAGCTAACACCATGCTCACATGAGATGGAACTGTCTAGAAAGAGGCTGGATTTATACAGAGCAATGAACAGTGAGCTCCCCAAAGCCATCTATTCAGTCTCCAGCCAAGAATAGACATGTGCATGAGAGAGATTTTTCAAAGAGAAAATGCATTTTCTATGTGCAGCTAAAGATACAGTTGGGAAATGGTCCTTAAAGTGATGGGGTCCATCGCTGAAGGCCCACATAAATCTCCCTTACCCCAAAGACAGTGGCACCATTCGCTGCACGGGAATGAATAGCTCAGATCCAAAACTCTTCAGGAGAGTCTGCTGTCTGCTGGTGAAAAGGTGAGAAGAGGGAAAGCCACTTTATCTCCTATGACCCAGTGGTCCCCTCTTTGTATTGGCTACTCCTATTGCAGTCCTTGGAACTTTTCACCATCCTCCGGAACCTATATAAAGATGCTCCTGGAATCTGAAACACCATGATGCTTCTTAGGAGAGTAAATATCTACTTCAGTAGACACACGGTCTTTGAACAAAAGAAATAATCTATAGTTAAGGTCTTGAAAGATGATGAACGGCAAGTGTGTCATCTGACAAAAACCAAACAAACAAAAAACAAAACAAAACAACACACTCGTGGTCCTCACCACTGGTTTTGCAGAATCCACACTTTGGTTCTCAGGGAGGTCTTCCTGTCTGGCTGTGACACTTAGCTTTCTTACAAGTGGAGGAATAGTCAACCTGGAATGTAGTTAACTGCCGTGAAGCTGCAAAGTACTTTGCAAATACAGTTTGCTATAAATAAGTGCCATTTGCTTTAGGCTAAATCTGTATCCTCCAGCACATAGTGGATGAGTTTCCCCAATAGAATACCATGGTATGAGAATACTGCCATCCTTAATGCTCAGAATCTCATTGTAGGTGCGTGTGCCCATGGCCTTAGGCATGGACACATTGACCCACTCAATTCAGGGGCATATTACAATGATGAGAGTGACCCAGCCATTCTCATGCAGGCTCTGCTCTGCCTGTGTGAACTCACAGGTCACAAAGGTGAATTACTTGTTGTGAAGTAAATTGGTACAATTCCTGTAAGGATTCTGAGAACTGCTTAAAAATCTCTCTCTTGAGCTGGTGCCTGAGGCAACGAGATGCAAATGACATCACAGCTAGGACTACACAGGCAGTTCATTAGGCAGCAAAGAAATCAAATGCAAACTAATCAAATCACAGCTTTGGGGGATAGCTTCAGATGCTCGCTAAGAAAGGTTGACATGGGCCAATGAACTACAGCTCAACAAGATGTACTGGAAGACTGCCCACCCACAGCCAGTACCCAACCTTTACCCGATCGACTGTGTGAGCCACGATTCCAAGTTATCTGACGCGCATCGCCCTCATCTCAGGTCTTCCAAGTAGAGGAACCCAACCTGGCATGTCATTAACAACCCTAAAATGATTCCAGTCAGTCTCTTCAAGTGGTTAATATCTTTGGAAATAGTCTTGAGGTCTGTTGGGACTTGAACTGAAACTCGACTTATGCCATGAGCACCTATTCTCTGAGATTCCAATCTTACCTATGAAGGACATACACTGAGCACTTCCTAAGGTATCAGATGCCTGGTCACAGCGGCCCAAAGTCAGGAACAGTGCATTCTCACCTTTGTTTTTATTCCCTTAGTTGATCTATTGTCTGTATCTCTATGCATATCTATCTGTATCTAGATCTATCATGCTCTCATCTGTCTCTTCATTCTTTGTGTATCCTGGGATAATTATCTTAAGCTCTAAGCATAGGTGTGAGTGCTTACAAAACGTCAAGCTTAAAGTACAGAAGCAAAACATTTGCTAAACAGTTCTCCTGTCCCTTGCAAAATTCTCTAAGAATCAAGTAGAAAGGGCAAGGCATTACTGTGTGGGTGCTGACTCTGTGACTCTAGCCAAATGCTCTTCCCTAAGTAGCAATGTCTTAGGTGCCTGTTAGGGCATCCACTGATACAGGTTACATGATGTCATACCCAAGGTCCCTCTATTTGTGGCCACCGTCTCCTCCACACTCTCTTGGCAGCCTCTTCCTCCTCTCGCACATCTCAGCTCAACAGAAGGGACAGATGATGCCCCAGTTGCTGAAACAGCTCATCTCAAATTCCGTATACTTTACTGTCCTCTCCCTCCCCCTCTCCCTCTTCCCCTCTCCCTCCCTTTCCCTCTCCCTCCCTCCCCCTCCTCCTCCTTCTTCTTCCTCTCTCTCTCTCTCTCTCTCTCTCTCTCTCTCTCTCATTTAATCTTAAATTAAATTCTCTTCCCAACCTATATCCTTTCCTCCATGTTCATTATAGTGAAAGGGAATTAGCAGTTTTAAACCCACTCCATGGATGGCCTCAGTTGTTGGGCTTTTTCTTTATCTCTTGTCAGCTGGATGACTTAGGACAGGCTGCATGGCCTTCTAGAGTCTAGAATTCCTTTTATGAAAAGTAGAAATGTCTAGGCTGATGGATATTTCACCAATACGACCTACAACACAACTGAGCATGGTGATACATGCCTGAAATCCCAGCACTTGGGGTCAGAGGCAGTAAGATCAGAAGTTTAGAGCTATCCTTTGGTACAGATGAGTACAGAATCTGTCTCAAAACACCAAAACAAAACAAGCAAAACTGTAAATCACAAAGTTAATCTTGAAAAGTCCTCAGGACACAGCAAATGTTCTGTCAATTTATTTACTCTGACCCTGCTTGTTCACTTACCCTGTTCTGCCTGCAACCAACATCACAATATGCTGAGTACCGTGAAGGACAATGCCTTGCTCTCTAATACAATACCTCACAGAGCCCAGAACAAATATTTATTGAATGATGAGAGTGTTGATTGAATAGTAAAACCTTTTCCAACGAATTGTATATAAAGTGATTATGTTCTGTCTTCCCCCAATGCCAACTAGACAGCTGAGCTTTAATTAACTTGGAGCACTGTTGTCCTAGGTTCATTTGGAATGTTCTAGATTTGACTGAACAGTGGAGGAACTGAGTGGTTTTCATTCCTCTCAGGTATAAAGGATTTTTCAGAACCAACTCAGTTACAAAGACTTAGGTAAATACCATAGAAATTTCATTCTGCAAAATTTTAAACTGTACATGTTCGTATCCATATGGATATTGAGTAATTTATTTACTGGAAATGTGAGGATTTAGGCTTAAGAACGGGAATATGCAGAGCAGTCAGCTGTGGTGCTGAGGGACAGCAGTTGGAAAATGTGGTTAGAAAATCTGAGGAAGTTGTCTCAAATAATGTCTTCATGTAGCAAAAAGATCAGGACTGATGGCCCAGGGCCCAGCAGAATGTAGGCAAGGCCTGTATAGCATGGAAAACACCAGTAGGGGAGGGGGAGGGAAGGGAGTTCTGGATAGATCTGGGGAACAGAGGCATTCCAGGGAGACTGGGAGTTTGGCCTTACATGTGTTTCTTCACCAGCACTGAGAAGTAACTGAACTCTAAAGGCTGACATAAGGAAGGGAGACACCTGGAGAACTACCTTCTACAGCGTCCCCAGTCTCCCAGGCTCAGCGGGCACACAGGAACCACTCCAGGTTCTTGGTTCTCATCCATCAATACCCAGTAGCTCCAAGCACGCAGCCTACTTAAATAATGGGAATCATTGGTTCCCATCTGACTTATGTATTCAGAAAAACGAAACACAGCCAAGCAACAACAGAACACAACAAGTGTTTATATCCTACAAATGAATCCTAAAAGGACCCTTTCTTCGGGGCGTGTCCTTTCATTTGTTCTAACATTAATATCATGTACATTTCGGACTCAGTCTTTTGTTATTTCATTAGGAAGTTTCTAGAAGTAGTGCCTCTTTGCTATCATCAGACCCTGCAGCCAGTCCCCAGAGAGAAATTTCCAAGGCTGTGGTGGAGTGTCTGTCATCAGGGGCCCACTGACCACTTCATAAAGTGCCAACAGCTGGGGTATCCAAGGAAAGATGTCTTCTGGAGAAGTGGATGGATTTTTTGTTTAATTGACACTTATCCAGAAAAATAAATGCTTTCTTTTTCTGCATTCCTTGTTGACATTTTTCTTTTCTAAAAGCACAGCATTCCAATCTCCTGCCTGCTTCATAAAGCATTGCCTACCAAACAGAATTAAACCTTTCCCCCAAGAGCCTCCAGGTGACGGTTTTGTTCATCAATTATGACTATGCAGATTTGGAAGTTAGAGGAGACAGAAATAAAATGGCACCAATGCCCCAGTGGCTTTTAAAAATTGATAGATAACACAATGTTATAATTTCTTAAGCTAATCCCCTTTTCACTGGCTTGTTTTCTAACGAATAAGTGTCGGCTTGAGGTCCCTAGCTAATTAGGTTCATGTTAAATTTAGATTTGGTGTAGGTACAGTTTTTAGTTTTCGCCAAAAGCTGTTAGTCAGCTTTGGCATGGGGATAGTGAATTCAATAATAAGTGGTCTAATGCAACAAGCATCCCATAATTCCTCCTTTGGTCAATGACAATGACGTTGGGGTCAAAGTGCAGTCAATGAAAATTTATGGTATCAGAATTTACCAAAGAACTATAAGACAAACACCAAAAGAGCCTTTAAAGTTAATCTGTGATCTCCATCTGTGCCCTTCTTTTAGAATCACAATTTTTGTGTAAAGAAATAAAGCAAAGCTAACTCAGTCAGTTAAGCAACTTTTTCTGGAGAGCTTCTGGCAATCACCTTTGCACAGATCATACATCTCAGGAGGGGTGAGGATCACATCCAAGAATTGCTGGGAAGCCCTAAAGATTTTGCAGCAAAAACAAACTTCTCGATTCAGCCGCACTGTTAGTCCCCAGTGTGCAAGAAGCTGTCTTATGCTATATTGCACTGTCATGGCTCATGCCCAGTGCTCCACACTTGAATGTATTCAAGTCAATGAATGCACAGGAATAGAAAGAAGCAATAGGAATTATGTCCATCCTGTAACTAAAACCCTCAAAGGATAGTCTAAACTTGAAGATTCACCACATAGGCAACACTAGAGAATGGAAACCTTAGCCAGATTATCCAGAATGGTTTGCTAAATGCCCACATGGGAATGTGGAAGGCTGTGCTGAAGCCATAGTCATTCAGACCTAAAAATAGAGATGCTTTTTTACTTTCCTTTCTTTCATTCCTCTTCCCATTCTACCCCCATAATCCTTCAAAGAAGTAATTGGACTGCAATCTTGCATTGACAAACACAGGAAACATGGTCAACTGTACTTGGTTTTATGGATCCTGTCCCACTTACGTCCATAAAGGGGACATACCCAGTGCATGTCCAAAGAGTCTAGCACTGGTGTTGTGAAAAATAATCTTGACCTTGGCTAGATTATAAGACTTCCGTGTGTGTGCTGTGAGATGTTGGGAATGGAAACTTTAAAACATTTCTTTAACTTTTAAATGCCTTTCATGAAAGTCAGAGCAGATCACCAAGGTTTGCTCTCACCACATTGTGATTCTCAGTTTCCTAAGGCTCCATCTACAAATCACCATCAAGTGGTTTAAGTTTAAAAAACAATGCATTCCCTCCTGTTCTGAAAGATAAAAGTGCAAAGGGAAGGTGCAGTCCCAGCCATGCTCCCCCTGGAGGCTAGGGAAATGGCCATCATTGCTTCTTCCAAACTTGTGGAGGATTCTGGCACTTGCTTGCATTCCCTGACTTGAAATGCTGTCACTCTGATCATAGCCTCCGTTGTCACACGGCTTCCTTCTCTGTGAGTCTCTGACCAAATCTGCGTCTTCCTCTTATATGCTAGCCATTAGATATAGGATCTATCAGGAGTCCATGATCACTCCATCTTAACATAATTCTTTTCGCAAACACCAGTTTCAAATCAAGCAGCATGATGAGGTAGCAGATAGGCCTGGATTCTAGTCAACTCATCACTGTGTCCCACTTTCGACAATGTGAGTCCTGCGATGCAGAGCTAGGGAGGTTTCCTTTACTGACCATCTGGGCACTGGCCGCCCCTTGGCTTCCTCCCAGGGCACACAAGCATTGGAGAAAGGAAACGTGTTTCTGACTCCTTCACCATCCTGCTGCCCAGCTTCACCAACAGCTGCATGCAGATTCTTGTCCATGTCAAAATAAACCTGACACAGAAAGTCAGCATCACAGCCTTCAGGAGCCCCAGAGCTGGTCTGGATTATCCCTGCTGTTTCCCCACAGACTGAATGGCATGGGTGAGAGGGAGGAGGAGAGAGACAGGACTAGGAGAGAGGTGAAAATGAGAAGCACCTGTAGGACTTGCAATTTTTTAATCTCCATTAGCAGGAAGACAGTGTGATGGAATAGGCGTGTTCAGCCAGCTACCAGGAGAGCCTCCAGGCCTCTGTCTGGAGAAGTAGATGTAGGCTTTCCATCCCTGTTTCTCTTGTGAGGCTGAACTGGGAAAACAAAGATATACAACCCCCCCATAATATTTCCAGTGCAAGCGTTTTTTCTTCTTTTGGGGGCCTCCTCAAGAAAGATCCAAAGATACTATTGGAGAAAGAAAATAATATGACCCTGAGAAGCAGAAAGAATCAGAATCCTGTAGATGAAAGGGAGCTTCCAGTTTTAGCTTCCACCTCAGCTAATGTTGAGGAACCATCTATCTATAGAATGGAATTAATGATGCTTTCCTTCACCCACACCTCAGCGGTTTTCCCAGGCAGGAGAACCGTGTTGTCCCTCTGACTCTCCAGCTCAGTCTATCACTTGCTTCTTCGTGATGCACTCTACACTTTGGAGGATGCTTGCCTCTTGATTCATCCTCGACTCCTCCCCTGGGTGCATCTGCCTGTCCGTCTTCCTTTACACCTGGACAGGAGCACAGGGCAGGGAACCTTTGGAGAGTTTTGAAATAGGGCAACCCTGATACAGTAGCATGGATTGCCCAGGCTCCACATTCCAAGAATGGGGCTGCATGTGGTATATGTGGTTGAGGGAGGACAGCCTACACGAGTTATGTGCAGGTAGGGAGTCTCTGGAGTGAACTCAGCTCCACGGTGTGATATTCAAAGCTTCGGCAAGATGCTGCAGGATGCTATAAATATCCTTAACTACCAAATGGTCTAGAAATTTTTAATAAAAATATTATTCAATAATAATACTACTCCAGCCAGCTAGGGAATGTTGTAACGGTCTCCATTTTCCTCTGGATACTCATCTAGCTTCTGTTTTTCAAATGAATTTGGATGTTAAATCCTTTTGCTGCCCTGACCAATTTATTCTGCAAATTAACTATATATGACAGAACTTAAAGTCCGTCGCCACTTAGCTCTGCTTCGCTGAAATTTATGCTGCTTCTCTGCCTGCTGGAGCCATAAGCTCAAATACATTGTGACTCTCAGTGGCGATTTGGTATTCTGCACAGTCCTCTCACCTCTTGGTCCTCATCTCTTACATTCTAAAAAGTGCTGAATGGACCAGGCTACTTTTGCCTCTCGGTGACCTGTGTCCTCTGCTCTCAGGTCCTCTGGTCTCTGAGGTTGCCTCTCTCAACCTCAATGACGTTCTCATTATGAGATGCAGCTTTACTCAGGGCTCTAAGCTGGACCAGTAGAGAGCCTCAAGAGCCTCAGACTGGCCTTTGGAATCATGTGTCAATGGTGGAAGCAACCCAATGGTGAGACAAGAAGGCTAAAGGTTAGGACTGCCTGGATACTAAGGCAGCAGATGCAAATGAGAGCACAATTAAGAGAATATGCTGATGAAGATGATGGAGGGAGTGTCATGCTGCCTTGAAAATCCTACACTGGGAGTTGGCTCGGCTTTTGTTGGACCAAGTGCAGCATCACATTTATCCTGGGGGAGGCAGTTAGAATTGCAAGATACTGGGAGATGTGGTCGCATGAACATCTAAAGGATATGGGCTTAGCATGGATATAGCGAGGCCTAGCAGCTCTCTGGTGGGTCATCTAATGCTTAGATATCTAGTGGGTCATTGCCTAGAAAATAGATCACATGTTTTCGGTGAATTTTCAGAGAGCAGAGTTCAGACCAAAGGCAGGAAATAAAAGCAGGGTGAGTTTATTGTGCTTCAGATTGTACTGAGTACCTGTTGGGTGCCAGAAATGGTTCTCGGTGTTCGTGAAGGAAAATGCCAGATGGTTAAGGAAATAAAGCTCACCTGACAATGTTCCTTGGTATAAAGACTAGAGAGGACCATGACAGTGATGTGAGGGCTTGTGCTAGAATAACAGGAGATACTTTGGTACACACAGAGAGAAGCATGGAAACCTATTCCACCAGGGGAAGTAGGCTAACGGAAGACACCAAATTCCTTTTAAAATGACTTAATATTTTCAGTTTGCACAAAGTAGGACAGCCTCGGAGATTGCAAACTCTTAACCAAAAGTATTATTCATGTAGAAGGTAGCAAACCACTTCTTGGGGGGAATCAGCACACTGTAGGCATTTAAGCATGAGTTCTATGCCCCCCAAAGATAAATTTAAGTTCATTATTTGCAAATTAGTGAAGTGGGGTATTTGCATTTCATCAGGAACCCCTTAGGTGCTGACTGAAGCCAGCTTCAAATAACATGCTGAAATTTACCATTCTGGACAAGAGTAATAATTTATTAAATATTGTCAGAAGACCTTATAAAATTCTTATAAACATTTCTAGCAAAAAAGGTTAAATTGTGAGATAGGTATTTAAGGATTTCAGCAAGTTATTGTTCAATGAAAATAAACAACTCCACCGTTTATGGAGATCTTTTTTAAATATTTATGCAGAGTTCCAGAATGTAAAATAGGACAAGTTTCAGAGCCACTGATTTGAGCTCTGATGATCTTGGCCTGAATCGTTCCAGAAGTAACCAAAGGGTCTCCCCAATCAGGAGGTTATGCTGGATCTGCATAGGTTACTGTCAGAAGAAGCACACGATATCATATACCATAGTTAATTTGCTTCCTGGATTTTACAAGACAAAAATGATATGTCTTCTGTCCTAATTAGTGACCAATTAAATCAGAAGCACTCTAGATTCTTGAACAAAGAAGAAATCTACTCAATTACGTAAGTTCATCTTCTCATGAAGAAAGTACTCTGATGCCAGTTGTAGAGTATATGTCTGCAATCCAAGCATTCAGAGGCTGAGGCAGGAGGATCTCAGGTTCAAGTCCAGCCTAGGCAACATAAGGAATTTGATGACAGTCTGAGCTACACAGTGGCATCTTGTCTGAGAGATGGAGAAGAAGGAAAGAGAGAGAAAAGTAGGAGAGAAAGGTTCTCTGATGGAGAAACTAGAAAAGGCAGAACCCCTTTACACAGCCATCCAATGAGATGAATACAGACAACACAAGGAGAGGCAGACAAAGACACATATTCTCTTCTTAACATGGCACCAGTGTGAGCACATACCAAAAGAGTGCAGAATTAATTTCTCACTCAAATGTCGGAAGGAACATTTTATCATTAGCTCTAACTAGATGGTACAGTGATTTTGTGCTACTTCTTAGAATTCTTTACCAATAGTAGATGTGAAACTAGGATAAATACTAAATAATATATCTGTGTGTTTCCCATAGCTTGCTGCCAAGGAAAATAAGGTCTGTTATTGCTATTAATATAACATGCCCAAGTTGGTAGCTAAGGTAACCAATAAAGGAGTTATTGGTTACCTGTTGGTCTTGCTACTTTTCTAGTAAACTTTCTGCTATCTGGGCCTCCGCTCTGGTTGGAATATGATTGAAGTGTGTTCTCCAAACTTTCAGATTTGCAGTCCTTCATATAGAAACAGTAAAAGATTACTGGGGACTTTAAGGGATGGATCACTGAGTCACTGGGGAAAACTACCCTTTGATGTGCTTTAGGTAATGCCTATGAGACCCTTGAGATGGTTTTCACTGGGGTAGGGCCTGTTATAAAAGAACAAGCTTGGACACTTCCCAGCCTCTTTGGCTTCTTGTCTGGTCTTGTGATCTCCACTTTTTGCTGCCACTCTTAAGCATTATGATGTCATGTACTTTGAGATCTTCACTAGATCCAAACAGAAGCTACTAACAATTTCGACCAAATAACCATCTTTACTTTACAAGCAGGTAGTCTCTAGTGTTTTATTATGGTAATTACACAAGAACTAATGCTTTTTCTTAAACATCTAACTCCCTTGGATGAAGACTGACCATGGGGCAGCATAACCAAGGCAGCAAATGTATACAGTCAGTCAGTCAGTCAGACAGACAGACAGACAGACACATAGTTCTTTCCTGTAGCAGAAGCTCCCAGAGTCTCTAAGGAGGCTAGATTCTCTGGGGCTTCTGAATTTAATCACCAGATAGGATGAGGATGGTGTCTATGATGTCAGCATTTATAAAATAATGGAGTGAAAAGTCCCCACATTGGGAGGACACAGATTGAAACTGGGGTTGGGTAAGTTTTCTACAACCTGCCTTCAAAAATCTAGTTGGAGAGTCTATGGCTTAATTACAAGGCTCTGACAGTGCCCATCTGTGTACCTACAATGACAGAAAGGATTAGAGCTAGAATATAGGCCCAGCTGTTCCTGCTTCCCTGCCAGAGATAAGTAGCCCCTACAGCGTCTTAGAGTGGGACCAAAGGAAGGAACAAATGGTATGGAATGTTGTGATAATAGACTTTCAATTTGAATTTAACATGTAACATCAAATAAAACATGTGGATCATTGGGTAAGAGAACTTGCTGAACAATCATGAGGGCCTGCATTCAGATTCCAGCACATATAAAAACCAGAGCATGGCCACATATGCTTATCTGTAAGCCAAGCACTGTAGAAGACAGAGAACAAAGAATCAATGGGGCTTGATGGCCACAAGCTTGGTCATGTTCAGTGAAAATACTCTGTCTCGAATAAAGATGGCCGTGATATCCTCATCTGGCCTCTGCGTGCATATACATAGATAAGGGTAACTACATATACATTTATTCATATCCTTTACACCACAATAGCAAGAAGAGTAAGAAAAAGGAAAAGAAAGAGGAGAAAAGGAGGAAGAAGAGCAGGTGGAGAAGGAGGAAGAGCAGGCGGAGGAGGAAAAGGAGAAAGGAAAAAGAGGAGAAGGAGGAGGAGGTGGAGGAGGAGAAAGTGGAGGAGGAGGAAGTGGAGGTGGAAGAGGAGGAAGAGGAGGAGGAAGTAGAGGAGGAAGAGGAGGTAGAAGAGGAGAATGAAGAAGAGGAGGAAGAGATAACTACAACAAAGACATTGCTGACTTGATTAATGATGTCCTTATGGACATCGGAATTGTGGGCATGTTTGTTCAGAGTGACCAGAGGATTTGTTCCCCAGGGAACCCTGAAACTGGGAATGAACATTTCTAGAAATTGTCTATTAATCAATATTAAAGTGAAGAAGTGGAGAGAAAAGAGGCCACTGGCTATGCTGAGCTTCATCTCAAATAAAAATGCTGTACTAGTAGAGTGGGATTAAGCTCTGATCCTCAAACCCATTCTTTTCCATTACAAAGAATTCTCCCTGAAGCATAGCCATGGTTGATGCTCACACAGGGCGGTTGGTGTATAAATGGGAGCCATTAAAAACCTCCATTCTGTACCTTAAATAACTATTCATAATACTTAGCTGTCAGCACTAAAAGAGTGTTCAGATTTCTAGATTATCTTCTGTTTTCACAGAAAAATGAAAGAACGCCTGCCCTTCTATGTATCAGTAAAACCCAAGGGGTATCTTTACCCTCTCTACAACTGGAATCAGACACCTACAGAGAAACACACTCCAATATATTAAGTCATAAATTCTATGTATTTCCAAAGCTTTCAGCCATAGAATCTTGTATTTAATTTTCATTCTTTTAGTAACAAGCCTACTGCCAGACAATTGTCCTTACGATATTGTCCTTACGATACGATAGTGTCCAAAAAAGATAAGCCTACAAAATGCAATCCCTGTTCTGGTGTGCATACTACATCCCCAGCTAAATACCCCAGTGTCAAATGAGATGCCATTAAAAGATCTGGAAGAAGTGGGTCCTATTAAAAGGCCTGATGAGGAAGTTTATAATACTTCCAAGTTCCGGAGGCTCATCAGACAGGAAGGACTTAAATGTTGCTGGGGCTTACATAGTCATTTTCCCTCCACACACATCCTTTTAGGTCTTTCTTGAACTTGTTTCATCAGACTCTGAGGACTTTTTTTCTATCAAAAAGTTTCTTGACATTAGGCAAAAGTCACAAGACCCAAGCTGGAACTCAACTCAATTCAATAGAGCAAATACAAAGTTATTGAATGTCTATTTACAAGGTGCTCTATGGCTTTTCTGAATATCCCAAAATGAATTATATGTAATCCCCATATTCAAAGGATCTATTACCTCCAAGATGAGTGAATACAGACACAGAAAATATAAATGCCATTAAAAAAAATAGATCATGTAAGAGGCAGATTCCATCACAGTGCTTGGAGTGAGAAAGGACCCTTGAGGCCTGTGGCTTCTGGGACAGGCCTCAAGGGATACAAGCATCCTTTAGGACAAAGGAATTGCTATTGATGGCAGGAGGTGACAAGCTTTTTCTCCAAAGGTCAAGACTAAACGTACTTTAGGCTTTGTCAGCAGCTTGGTCTTTGAGGTTACACCTCTGCAGAATCCATGGACTACAAAAGCAACTATAGACATTTAGCTATATAACACATTTGTACCGGTAAACCTTTTCTTACAGATCATAAAGCCTCATTACTTGTGCATAGCTTTACATAGTTTTTACATGTTGCCAGCTTTGATCCCCGTTTTATTTGTATTTTACAGCTTTCAAAATACGCCATTACTATTCTTTGCTTGGAGGCCATTTAAAATCTGGCAGCAGGCCAGAAATGTCTATGGGTCATAGTTTATGATCAACCTCTCCTCTGTTGATGTTTTACTAAAAAAAGGCTTTATTATACCTAATCTCACTGGATAATTAGGTTTGATTTTGAGGTAGGAAACATTATTTTCATTTTTCAGACTTCTGGATAGAAACCTTAGGTCGTGTGGGTTTCAAAGGCCTTGCCTAAACTAGTAGGCCATAGTGCCTCCCCATAACAGTCGGGAGGTGGTGCAATGAATGTTTTTGTTTGTTTGTTTGTGTTTCCCAGAGGCCTGTTGAAATCTAAGAGATCTCCTAAGAATACAAGGTTTTGCTGTGGTGGCTCTTGCCCCCTAAAATCATTTTGATATCCCGTGTCTATCAAGTGCTCTCTTTAACAAGTTATCACAGGGATGGAGATGACACTCAATACATTTTATTTCCAGAATATTACCCCTATATTTTAAGGGGGGAGAAAGTAATCTTTAAAAATCTATTCCAAAGTTTCTGATCTCCCAGTGGGCCAGAACCATATGTGGAAGGTTGTCCAAGTGCAGTAGGTGGTGAATATGCTTGGAGATGGGATTGTCCGAGTCACTAAGTTCTCTCTTTATTTGGCTCTCCATTTTGAGACACAATCCCCTCTTGCTTAGCTTCTTTGCACTCTCCTATTTAAAATCAATTTCTTGTACTAGAGGAGATGAAGGCAAGGTGGAGATTGTCAGATTCTCTCCACCATTTGGTATGATTACCTCAGTGGTGGTCTCCAGCCTTCTAGGATCATTTTCTTTCTCGGAATGGAGCTAAACTATCCTTGCAACTATCTGTGGGGTTCTCACAAATGTAGGTTCACCCTGAGCTGTCAGCTCTTTGAGGACACAGACAGATTCATCAGTTAGGACAGATCTATTACAAATCAGCCCTGCATCTAGCACTGGGCTAGGCCCAGTGGGGAGTACAGAGAGTAAATCATATTTCCTCTGAGAATTTATAGTTCACATAGGATAGAAGACCAAGAAACACATTATAACAAAACAGTCCAAGCTTCTCTTATTGAATATTATCTATGTCCCTGGAGTGCATTCAAGCAAATAAAAAATAATTTTGGATTAATAACCAGAGATTTATTCAAAAGGATTATTGCCAAGGTAGAGGTGGCAGGGTACTGTTGTCATAGAGCAATTAGAGCCATTTCCATAGTGAGAACACTCTGATGGAGCCTGCATGTCGCTCACATTACATGGAAAGGCCTTTAACTAAAAGAAAGAAGTAAACAAAGCTAGAGATAATATGGTGTGTGGAAATGTTATAATTGGATAGAAGACAGAGTTCAGATTCCTCTCTGGGCTAGCTAGAGGAGATGGAAGAAAGGTGAAGTCCATCTTGAGGCGAGTCCAGAGCTCAGAAGAGGAAGAGAAGACACTAAATCAAATATTAACAAACATTTCATTCCTACTGGTTCATGATACAAGGATTCCAGCCAATCATTTATGAGACAAAGAAGAGGAATTTGGTAGCTGGCCTTACCACCTTATCGAAAGTAGATGTGGAGTCTTTGCCAGGTCCATGTGAGTGTCAGAGAGAAAGGCGTCTCTTTCAGAGCGCAGAGGGATACAGGGATTTCTTATTCTCCCCACAAAATACATCACTGTCAATTGACTACTTGAACCTTCAGGGCTAATGCTGAGATAGCTGAAGTTGTGCCCAGGTCTGACCCCAGGGTGTATAATCAGTCCTAAATGATATGGTAGCAACTGAAGGTGTAAGGAAGAAGAGAATGAGTGTGGGGATGGAGAGGTTGTCGGGAATAAATGGAGGACCACGTTTTGTAGAATGTGTGGAGGCTCCCTAGGTTGTTAAGGCACCGTATATTCCCCACAAAGGGGAGTAAGATTAGAAACCCGCAAGGAAGATGGCTGCTACAGAAGTTATTAGTTTAGCTTGGAGACGCAAGCCTGTTACCTAGAAAAGAACAAACATTAAAGGTACATGATAAGCCACGAGACAGGCTCCTGAAGAACCCGAGCAGTAACAGATGGTTTGAAGCTACGGTTTAGAGAAAAACACTAGCTAGAAGCTAAGCGAGCCTGTCAAGGGGGCTGACGGAGGTAAATGCCCCATCAGGACTTGAGCCCAGGGAGGTCTGAGTAAGTGAGAGAAACCAAAGGACAAGGATAGCCACTCAGGCTTACAGTTCCAAGGCCAGACTTGCACTATGCAAGGCTGTGTGCAACCAATGAAAGGCAAACCGAAGGGCTACTTCGGGAGAATCGAGAAGATTCCATGGCATAGCTGAGGACTGATAGATCTCTCTTTCTTAGAGGCTAAATAACAACAAAAACTTAGAATTTTTTTGATGTAGTTTTATAGAACTTTTGTTTACAGAAACTCAGAAGGTTCTTATGTCTAGAATGCCTTAACGACAGCATTTAAATGAAAGGCAACCACAAACATTTTTATGCTTTGAGAAGGTAAGAGAGCTTGTGACAAAGTTAAGCTTATAAATCTTCAAATCTTATAAATCTTTTAAAAAGCCTTTAAAATTCTAATATACAGGAGGAAATGTAACGTGTGGTGTTGGAGAAAAATAATTTGAACATTGAACTCAGCCCTTGAAGTATACCTTGTTGAACCCATGTACTATGAAACCTACTTCAGAGAAATCCTAAGAACCTCATTATTCAGAACCTCTACTGGTCCAGGACTCTACTGGCTGTGTGACCTTTCCAGTACACAGTATTTTTATTATTCCATTGTGTAGATGAAAACTCTAAGGATCAGGAGGTTTGTCCCTTTGTTTGAAGATTGTGTAGCCAGCAAGGATCTCACCACAACCTCCCTACCACAGCTTTGCACTGCCCTCCACATTGCACATGCGCAAGATCTTGAGTATCGGACATTCCCAGCTGACTCCAGCACACCTGACAACCTGATTTTGCTGTGGGTTGTTCTCACCACTTTAAGAAGTCCTTTCTGTATTCCATGTACTGTGAGCCCACTGATAGCAGCTTTCAATCTATCTGCATTCGCCTGTGGTTCTACATGGCTTCCAATGGTATCATTTGGATTTTAGATTACCCCTCTCCCTTTGCTCCCTAGAACCTGACATCTATAAACATGACAACACAGGCAGAAAAGGTCACAATGAGCAATCCCCTGCCTCCTAATGTAGGCTGGTGCGATGTGGGAAGGAGGAGGGAGGCATGAATGAAGTTGTGATGTCCCTGGAATTGACATGCGCTAGGCTAGTTCTCACAGTTACTACCATCAAGAATCGTTTAGTGTTAAATTTAGAATAAAAACCAATTAAAAGATAACAAGGAAACATATGCTGGGAATAGCAAGAATCAAACCTGACTGCTAGCTGCTGCAGGAAAGAGTTCGATCGCTTTACTAAGCTGAATTTTCCCCTACTCATTCTCAATCTCTCACCCTCATCCCGACTCATCTCTACCCAAATGGTTAGAGGAGGGCACACTAGGATTTTAACTACAACACACGCAGTAACCTGATACTGGAAACCAGATTTTTGAAAACCAAAAAAATTCCTGCTGATTCTTTCTCTTGTCTTAGACCAGATGAATCTAGTTAGGAGTTCAAGGGTGTGTTAGAATAGTAACATGGGCTAGGTTCAAGGTCCTTCTACTTGGGAATATCACCATAGATCATTAATTAGCTACCAGTTTCCTGTTTCTCCCATCTACTTCAGGAAGATATGCTTGAAGCTTGCGAGACCAGGAAAGATACCCCCCATCCCCACCCCACCGCCAAACCCAGAAGGTGAGGGTTTTTTGTTCTAGTTCCTTTTATGTTGCTATGATAAAATACAAATCAAAAGCAACTTGCAGGTAAAAAATTTATTTGGCTTGAAATTCAAGGTCACAATCAATCACTGAGGGAAATCAAGGCAGGAACCTGGAGAGAGAAATCACACAGCAAAGTTGCTTGCTGGATCTCTTTGTCTCTGTCTTTGCCTCTGTCTCCCTCAGTCTTCTGCCTCTTTGTGTTTCTTTGTCTCTGTCTCCTTCTCTCTTTGTTTTTGTCTCTCTGCCTTTCTCTGTCTCTCTATGTCTCTCTGTCTCTCTATCTCTTTCTCTTTCTGTCTCTGTCTCCATCTCCATCTCCATTCCTTCCCCAAACCCCTCTCTCTGGCTCATTAGCGGGCTCATGCTTGTCTAGCTTTCTTATAGAGCCTTGGATAACCTGCTTAAGGATGGTAAACCCACATCGGTGTAGACTTCTGGATACTCATAGGCCAATGTGATCTAGGTAATTCCTCAGCCTAGGCTTTCCTCTGAGATGACTTCACCCTAGGTCAATTGGCAAAGCTCGTTAGGCCACTGTCTTCATCGTTACCAGCCTCTTCTGCATCCAGAAACAAGCTGTCCTAGAACATAGTTCTGGTACCCAGAAAAAACATGTCGATCAGTTTAGTGCCTTTGCAGTTCTTACAAAGTATTGGTTTGGGAAGTTATACAGGGCCTGTGATGCTTTCATTTATGTCTTTTTGGGTAGTTCCCTATGTTATGCTCTGCTACGGTTTGCCGTGACCTTGCCCTCCATACCCAGAGAGGCTCATAACCAGGAAGCATTCCCTCATCTTCTGTCAAATCCACAGTCCACTGGACATCGGTTTTCCCTTTACCTATCCTGCCTCTTACCAGTTCTACTACCCCTCCTCCAAAATGTTGGATACTCAACTTCTCTGGTCTCTCACCCTCTGTCATCCCCAGGGTGTTATTAGTTGTCCTATTCTAAAGTACGATCACATTGCAAGTTTTCCTGCTGAAATAGCTCAGTAATGTTAAGTGACCAAAAGACAGACATCAGAGAAGAAGATATTGCTGGCTGGCCCTTTAACCTGGGCCCCGCACCTCACTTAAGGCTCTGGTTGCTCCACATAGAGCAGGCACCTTCACTTCCTGGTTTCACATGCCAGCCTAGACCTGTGACCAATCTAGATGCCCGTCCTGGGGTTGGCAATATTGAAGTTCCTTCACCTCCATCACTTAGTTCAGACAATGTTTGTCTATCTCAAACCTAACCCAGGCTCGACTATATCCTGCTCTTTCTGTTCTCACACCATTAGCAGCCCCCAGACTTCACTGTAACTTCTTGTTTATTGATTACTGCCTAGTTACCTTGTGAACAACTGGAAGGCAGTGCCTACTTTTGATTCATCAATGTACCCTAGCACCCACCTTTTCATATGGGTCTGGAACCCCATCCACACTTAGTTCAAATATTTACAGAATGTAAAAGTGAGATGACAAGGAGAGAATTGAGCAGAGGAATGAACTTTCCTGCTGTCATCTTAATATTGCCTAGTAACAATACAACTGTCAGGCAAGTGATCACGACTGATCTGATATCCTCCTGGAAGAAAGTGGCATTCAAGGCCAATCCAGAAACAAAGAGAAATGCTGAGGCAAGAAGTATTTTTGGGGCCCAAGTAGAAACAAATATGTAGTTCTTTTAGACTAGGATAACAGGTAATCCAGATGTGGCCCCAGTTTCAGTTCTAATCTCTGTATGACCCACAAGCTAGAGGCTTCACCTGGGGGACTTCGGTCCTCCCCTCTAGAGCTTGATAGGAGCTTGACTACTACTGGAGGAAGAGGGAGAACCATAGTACAAAAACACTGGCTCCCTGGGTGATGTCCTGACTGGCGAATGGCTCCTCTGCCACTATGCATAAGATGGGGGCTAACCTACTGGCTCTTGTGAGATCACAAGGGACAGCTCTGATCTTCTGCCTTTTAGGAGTTCAAATCAAAACTGCACCATTGTGAATGCACACAATTTACATAAGCCTTTGGCCAAGCAGGATCTTAAACCATAGCTTGTTTCCTTACATCATAAGGTGGTAAGAAATGCAGTAAATGTGAAAACACTAATAATTTCAAATTTCTGCATATGTATTTCATTATCATTATGATTTAGGGCTTTCTCAGTTATGGTGCTTTGTGGTTGTGGAGGACAGGTAGTCCATTTTGCTTTAATGGTGTTAGTATCAGTCTCATTAGGAAAAAACATGGCTGCTCACACCCTTAGATAGCACAATCTCCCATGTACTTCCACCTCCTGGCCTCCCTCTCCAATCCCCTTTGATGCCTACCCACTTCTTCCACTTGACCTCTAACCAGGGACACCCTAGAGTTCAGTTCCAGATCTATGCTTTGTCTCCCTGGTAGGCAGGCTCGTCTATCCCAACCCCTAGGGCTTCAGACACTGCAGACCTGTATTTGTGCCTCTGACCTCCCCTCAGTGTTCCAAACCTGCCACTCTGCATTTGGATGTCCTCGTGGCCACTTACAATTTCCAGGTCTACCTGTACCTCTTTCCTCCTAGTTCTCCCTGTCTGCTGGGTCCCATCACTCCCAAGTTACTAAGTGCTTCTTTCAGATAATCAGTTACTTAAACAAGCATATCCAGAAAGTAGTTTTGGCTCCTCTCCCCTTGCTCCTTCCTCCCAAATTCACACCCCTACCGTTTCTCTAGCAACTGCTTTCTTAAAAGCAAACACAGGACTCCCTTTTTTGCTGTCTTCGTCCACTGCCAGCCTATGAGCCACTTACAGATGTTCTTGTGCCAGCTCTGACTTCTCTTAGGCCATTTTACCTGGGGCAGAGGAGAGACCTGGACCTCGGATTAGTGATCTCCAACCTAATGCTCTGGATGGAACCACATGATTCTTTCCATCAATTCTCAGCCATTCCATCCTCCCAAACCAGGCTACTGTCCCATTGCTCATATTACCCTGCCCCACTTCAAGAATCCCTACAGGTCACTGTGCTCCCCATGGATGCCTTTCCTCTACCTAGGTCATTCTACATGGCTTGACAAGTGCAATGACTCAGCTGGGCCTTTCCTGCTCCTTATTCCTTCCCTCCACAGCTAATTCAATTTTATAATCCCTTGTTGTTTACTTCTTTATCACGTCTCTTCCATGGCCTCTATCTCTTGCAGAGTAGTGATCGCTTTTCCTATATAGTGCTCTTTGCCCAGTAGCCATAAGTTGGAGACTATTCACTAAAGGACTTAAAAACATAAGATTTGAAACGAAAGGTCAATTCCACGGTGTTTTCTTTCCTGTTTATTTGTGTGCCCCCGGTGACCTCTACCAGCTCAGCAAGTGATGAACCCAAGCACACTGATGATCCTTGGAGGAAGATATTGAATACAGTTTAGAGGATCCACCCCCCCCCACACACACACACGTAACCCTGTAGAAGAATTCAGAGAGCTGTGTTTCCTGGTTATCTTCATTCCATTTCTGTGGCCAATAGTGAACCCACTGTGAGCAGGATCCGTGGTATCACCTAGGGGAGATTCAGGGAGTGGGATGATGCCAGCACTCTAAGAAAAGGAGTAAAGGGATTGAATGAAAATGCATAGAGCCTAAAGGCCCTCAACACCTCAATATCACAGAGCCAATTACCACTGTAATTGACAGACTGACAGGAGGGAGCATGGCCACCAGCCTGGGCAGCAGAGGCACATACAGAATGACTATAACGTGACAGTATAAGACTCCTCTGTGAGAGAGACTGCAAAGGCCCACAGAAAGATAAAAATGCCAAGGGAGTGCCACTGTAGGCTTACCAAACACGCTTCCTCTCTGCTCCTGGAACTCTCACATTTTACCTCCAAAACACAAGCTTTGATTGGCAAGATTTTTTTTGAGAAATTGGGCTGGAGAAGTATATGTTTCTACTTTCCTTTTTCTTCATGTTTTCCTTGCTTTTCTAAAAATAAGCACCCCATTGTTTTCGGTTGCTCTAAACTGAAGACTCATAGGTTCTAAATCAGCAGACTTGCCGTGCCTGGGTATAAGATCATAGTGAGTTTTGCGTGGCCGTTTGACTTAATGGAGCAGTCGGCTCCTTTTAAATTCCATACTGCTTTAAGGAGACACTAGCGAAACTGCCTTCAGTGCTTTCGGGGTACCTGAGCCAGAGGCCAGCCCAATGGCTACGTGTCTTAGCATGGCCCGAGCATCTCTAGCAAGCACTCGCTCTTCAAATGCTTCTCAGCTTCTTTCATTCAAACCTTCCACATGAGCTCTTCCCGTGCATCCCCAGAGGTCATGCCCTCAAGGGCACCCATTAAAACACCATGTTTGTGACAAACTGGGCTCTCTGACAAAGCACTCACTTAGGAGGGAGTACGTTCTGAGCCTTGCATCAGCTTTCCTCGCTTCTTCTGAGGGGCCATGGAAGGAACCACAGGCTCTTTCCTGAAGATAATGACTAGGCAGCTGTTCAGTTTACCCTCCACGTTCCCTATAGGGAGAGTTTAAGGAAGGAAGTAGATGTGATTGGAAAAGCATCTCTATCAGTAGCACAGATGAAAGAGGTAAGCCAGGGCTTTGGGGCTATTGTCACATAGCAATCTACATTTCAAACAGTCACTGACTGGCCACTGGGACCAGGTTTGAAAATGATATCCCTAACTCCCTTTTTAAAAATTACTTATCGACTTTCTCCCCCACTCTCTCTCTCTCTCTCTCTCTCTCTCTCTCTCTCTCTCTCTATATATATATATATATATATATATATATATACACACACACACACACACACACACACACACACACACACACACACACACATATACTGGTTTTCTAAACATTAATTTTTCTTATGTGGTTTTAGTCTCTTCAAAGGGCTCCCTGACAGGCCCAAGCCTGGAAGACATGATACTGTAGGTCCGGCTGGTTCCCTCCTCTGTGCCTTGCTAAACCTTCAGATTCTATCCCTAAAGCTACCTACCCAGGTCAATTCCCTTATTTGGCCACTTCCTTATGTCTAACTAAAATTCCAAGTCTTGACTACCAAAACACAAAGGTCCAGCAGTCAAAACTCATTATCTGGCAACTCTGACTAACATAGCCAGTCAGGATTTACCAACTTACCTGACCACAGACTTCCCTGTTTCTCTCCTTAAAAATCGCTCCTGCAGAAATATTCATTGCTATCTTTACCCGATCAAGGGGCACCACTCCCCGTTTGCCCCTCCAAGGTAATAAATCTCTTTTGTGCTGAGAATTGAGATTTGGCAACTCCAAAGACCCTTTTACATTAATGAAACCAACTTTCAATAAGTTCTATAAAATTAAAGGAAACTTTGTCTCTCATAACCAAAGAACATAACTTGGGAGTTTTCTAGAACTAGCCTATGACCACACTAATGTGAACTTACAGGAAAGGGGTTCTCATGTGACCTTGAAATCATAGTAACTGTGAGGCAGGGTTAAGAAGACAGGAGCCAGTATGGGTTACACAGAGAAATCCTGTCTCAAAACCAAAAAGTTAAAAAAGGAATTCCAAAAAGGATGAAAGGTGGCAAACAAAACAAAAAAAAAAAAAAAAAAAAAAAAAACCCAAAAAACAAAAAAAACCCACTGCAGATTTCCTACAATACTGACTGGTAACCCCAAACTCAATCACAACAATCACAAACTGAGGGCCTGCTGTAACTGAACCTGTTGCTGATGACTTTCCTTTGCAGTCTATCCTGCTCTTTTAATGCTAAGTTTACAGGCAGGACATTAACCGCCCAACCCCCCTGTCACCATGACAACTCCCATGTGTGAAGATGACTGTTAATGATCTGAGAGAAAGGTGGGTTCTTAGAGCAAGCTGCCTCTAGGGTATGGGAGGACAGGGCTAGGACTGGGAAGGTGTTTAGAGGTGATCTCTTAAACAATATTCAGACATTTTTCTTAGAAAATACAACAGAGAGGAGGAAAAGAAGGAGGAGGAGGAGGAGAAAGGGAGGAAAAGGAAGAGGTAGAGGAGGAAGAAAAGGAAGAAGAGGATGGAGAAGAGGGGAAGGAGGAGGAAGATGAGGAGGAGGAAGATGGGCAGGAGGAGGAGGAAGATGGGCAGGAGGAGGAGGAAGATGGGCAGGAGGAGGAGGAAGATGGGCAGGAGGAGGAGGAAGAGGAGGAGGAGGAGGAGGAAGAGGAGGAGGAAGACAGTTTTACAGATATATTCCATTGAAGAAAACTATTACTTGGGTGCATGCAAAACAGTGCTTGCTCATGGTGTAGCACATTGCAAGGTGTGGGGCTGAGAAGCAGGAGATTTATAGGTGTAGAGACAGGGCCTATCTTTCAGCAATCTTTGACTTCTGGATGCTGGTGAGGATGTAGGGAAAGAAGCTTCATTTAATGATAATGGGATTGTATGTTGTGCAGATGACACCGTAGAAATTTCTCAAAACCTTTCAGAACCCACCAAAAGGACTCTGTGTCCTACCAGATTTCTATATCCACCTCTATATCCACGTTTATTCCTTTCTTCATGATAGCCAAGACCCAGAAGCAGCCCAGATGCCTATCAACAAACAACTGAATGAAGAAAATGGGGTACATCTATACAATGGGATTCCATTCATTCAGAAAAACAGAAATCATGACATCTGAGTGAAAACAAATGGAACTAGAAACCATTATGTCAAGAATAATAAGCCTGACTTGGAAAGATGATACTAAGTGTTTCTCTCGAGTGCACTCTGGGTTTTAGGTTTTTATATACATGCGTGTATACATGGAGGCCTGTGTGCCTTAATGCTGGAAATGGGGACATAGAGGGGGAAACCTTAACGTGATAGAATACACAGAAAACAGAAGAGGGGAGGGGGAAGGGCCCCGGTAGGAGGTGGGAGGAGCACAGAAGAGGAAGTAAGAAGGAAAGACTAAAGAACAAAGAACGGTTGAAAATGCCATAATGGAGCACATTACTTTGTATGCTAATTAAAAGCAACAAACACAGTTGTTGTTTTTTTCCCCCAAAAGGGAAGGTCTGTGCCTCTGAACATTTCATTAGCTGTTTCTGCTTGGAGGAAGCTTCAAAAGTTCCCAAGCATTTAAAAGACAGCGGCACCCCTGTGGCTCCTCAGAGGGCTTCTCTGGGCACCCTAGTCCACAGGGAGCCAGTGTTCGCAACCCCTCCTTTTAAAGAACTCCTGTGAGATAGAGGTTTGATCTTCCTCCCAGGAGTCTGGTGTGTAAGGGATTCATCACTTGTGAAACAGACATCATTTGTTTGGGGAAAGAAGGGGTGGGTTTTATTGAAGATCCTTTAAAAGTTTTTATCTGTGGCTGTTTTGTTCAAAAGTCAGAAGAGGAACTTTATATTTCATGGAAATGACGATAAGAACAACAGAGGGAATAGTAATAACCTAAGGCTGGGTAGAGCAAACACAAAACCGGCAGATAGTTTTCTTTACATATGAAACTTAAATCCATCCCATCTCTCACCATGAAGCACAGCCTAATAGGCCTATCTTACAGACACAGAGACTGAGGCCCGCATCCGGTAAGCAAACATCTCAACAGCCACGTGTGAAAGAACACTCTGATGTAATTCTTCCAGATACTGAACCCTTGCTGCAAGCAACTCCATTAAACTCCCATTGCGGCACAGCTGAATTAACCTATTTAGCCTTGAGTCAGGCATTATTAAATGTTGCATTATGTTATCAGAAATAGAAATCATTTGCCGAGTTTATAGAGTCACAGAACATTAGAAGTAGAAGAAACTCTTAAGTGTAATCTAATTTCAAGTTTGTTATTATAGAGACAGGAAAATTATTTTGAAGAGGGCTAGGTAATTTCTTCAAGGTCAAGGTGTCTGGCTAATAGCTCAGCTGAGACAAAGGATGCTGGTTCTCTGGTATCCCATTCCAGCCCCTTTCACCTTGACTTGTTGCTACAGAGAGAGATGAGCAGCGTGCCAGGCTGAAGAAACAATGCTCACACCACAGAGCTGTATATAGCCCAGTGATGCCCCATTCAGGTTCTCCCATTTGATATGGTCTCCTCCCAAACCATCCTTTATCTTGTGATTTTTTTTTCTCTAATTCCTGAAGAGGTAATTAGTTGTAGAATTCATCGCAAAGCTTAATCAAGATAAAAAGCCCCACAACTTGGTACATTGTATTGTTAAGCTTCTAGCCATATGCATCTCTCTCCTGTGTCTATATCATTCTTTCCAGACCAGTGGTATGTATTGGATAAAATTAAATGGGGTAAACAAATTTTCCACATGTTTACATGGCCGAATCTGGTGAATAGCGTACATTTGGCCATAAACAGAGTTTCTTTATTTTGCGTTACAGAATCTAACCATCTCTTTTCTCCACAGTCCACGGTCCAGTATTTTTCATAGCAACTCCTTGTGCTGGTTGCTTTATGTGCTGCTGAGACAAAAGCGACTTAAAAAGGAAGTCCCGTTCTGGCTCACGGTTTGAGGGTGCCATTCATTGTAGTAGGGGACAAGGGGGTGGAGCCTTAAGTGACTAGTCACTGGGTTATAGGCAGAGAGCCTAGAGAAATGAAAGCTGATACTCAGCTCGTTTTCCTCTTTCTATTAAATCCAGAATCCCAACCAGTAGAAATGTACCCCCTCATTTAGAGTGGGTCTTCTGATCTCAATTAATCTAATCTAGAAATTAGCTCATTGATATGCTTAGAGGTTTGCTCTGGCAGGATCTTAGATTTGTCATATTGATGATCAATATTAATAATTTCACTCCTATATGCACTACATTGTCTGAGGAGCTATGGAAATAAAGGAGAAAGGCTATGTGGTTGTAATTGCATCTGCCTAGATTATTTTCCCCTCAGGTCTTTAATATATATATATATTATGTGACTGAATGCTATCTGTGCAATGGATTCCCTGGAACTGGAGATACAGATGGTTATGGATGTTGGGAAGGAAACCAGATTCCTCTGCAAGAGAAACAAGTTCTTCAAACCACCGAGCCATCTCTCCAGCCCTTGCACCTAGGTGGTTAGAGAGTCAGCTCTATCTTATATTCCAGGTTTCAACTTAGAACAGCCCTCATCCTCGTCACTGGGTGATTCTTGATGCCTGCCAACTTCATCTGTCACCAATTTTCTACTTAACTGCCAGCATATCAGCTGCTTGTAGCTTCTTCATAGAGTATATTTTTGTGTAGAAATCATTGCTTTTATTCAGTTGCTCCTTGCTGATTTTGTCCTCTTTAGGACACAAACCCTGTAAGGGTAAGATTTTTCTTCATATACACAGTGCCTAGACCAATGTCTAAATACTACTACTACTAGAATACTAGCAGCTACTGCAGAAATAAATGGATAAATCAAAATCCATTCTTTGGGAGCAATCAATAAGTTTACGTCCTTGTACAAACTGAAAATAACCCAGGATACGGCTGTAATGGGTAGTCTTGATTGTCAATTTGAAGGCATTAAAAACAAACAGATAAGCAGATCGCTGGGTATGCTTGTGAGGAGTCATCTAGATCAGATCTATGGGGTTGAAAAGCTCACCTTAAATGTGTGAGATAGCATTGCATTGGCTAGAGTATGGAATAAAGATAATGACTTGGCACCAGCATTGATCCCTCCTCTGCTACTTGATTATGGACACAATGTGACTGGCTACTTGTTGCTCCTGCCACTGCACCTCCGCTGCTATGGTGGGTCACCTCATCTGAAAGTCAGAATTGCCTTTGTCAGATGTCTGGTCAAAGCATGAGGTCAGTAGCTAACACAGTCACAAATCAACCACGTGACTGCATGAAAAATATGCTACTTCTCTATTGCCAGATCTAGACACCAGAGCTATCCTATCAACCAAAATAGTATCCTGGCTACAATATGAAACTCTTTGACAATCTGTGATTCTGACAGTGAAGGAAAAAAGAAGGCCATCTTTCTTAAGTACTATTTCAAACAATCTAGATAGTTTTCTAGAGATATTGCCTAGAATACAAAGCTAAACACTTTTACTCCTGACTAGTATATTTCTAATTCCCTTCAGTGTCTGAGTACTTAAGAGAGTCCTATGTTGTATACCAGATGCTTCTGTATACAAGCTCAATAATCAATGGCTTACTCAGAACGAAGCCTCCATCCAAGGTTAGTCCTCCAGCCTGTACCAGTTACTCTGTAGACAGGAAAGCAGGGGAGAGCCCTGCAGGGCGCCAATTGTTTGTTGCATAGGATGGTGAGTGAAGATTCTGCCTGTTGATCTTTGAGAAAGCATACACAATGTGTTCCTGAAATGAACAACTTTGGTATCATCTGGGAGCTTGTTGGTAATACAGCATCTGAGGCTTCACCTAGCCTTACGGAGTCAGTTTCCATTTTAATAAGATCCTATGCAATGCACGCGCACACTACATTTTGAGAATCATTGCTGGTATTGGGGAACTGCTGGCACCAGATATCCTGATGCTAAATAATTCTGAAATTTCTGTAAATCCAGAAAATTGGAGAAAATGGCAGTGCATTCGCCATGCCCCTAGCAGGGCTGGCTATCTGGCCTTGCTGGGATCGCTGTAGATCAATTTCCCGATGTTAGTGATTTCTTGATCTCACCTCAAACCCTTTTTGTATCATGAACTTGTTAGGTAACAGGCATGAATCCATTGTCAGTATTTGTGCAGTGAGTAAAGAATTGTGTGTGTGTGTGTGTGTGTGTGTGTGTGTGTGTGTGTGTGTGTGTGTGTGTGCATACATGTGTATACATATGCGTGTTTGGGGGCCAGAGGTCAACTTTGGATGTCATCTCTCAGGGGTCATTTTTCTTGTCTGATGAAATAGAGTCTCTACTGGCTTGGCACACACCGGGGAGGCTCGTCTGCCAGCAAGTTCTGGAATTCTGTTGTTCATCCCTTCAGCACTGAGATTACCAGCATGCACTATTATGCCCAGCTCTTTTTTTACTTTTTATACGTTTAGTGTGGATTGTAGAGATTGAACTCTGGTGCTCATGCTTGTTTGAAATTGCTTTACCAGCCCTACTATCTCCCTATCCCTGTAGGCGTTTTCTTTTCCCGACTTGCTACCTATTAGTCCTGTGAGCAGCTGAAAATTACTGAAGCTCTGCAGAGAATTTCTTTCTACAGACTGGGAAGGGGAGACCTTAAGTGATCCGTCTGCTAGAAAATTAAACGAGAAAAGCTACATCGTGTACATAACAGATTACCTTGCTTAGGACAAGCATTCAAAACAGTCGCCATTGAGGAATATTCATCTTAATAACATTCTCCCTTAACTTACAATTCTGGACTTATTGATTCAGAACCTAGGGACCAGAAGCCTCAGACTAGATGCTCACACATGTTGAGAAAGCTTAGAGTCTCTTTCAGAGGTTCTGCCTATGGCATAGCCATACTTAGCTTTGGCAGCTTCTCCTTCAAACCCCTGGATGCCACAGAGCAGCATAATCCTCCTGGTCCATTCTCAGCTTACTGCATGGCTTTACATTAAGCAGACCCTTAGCAAACGTTTGCTGAATGACTAAATGAATCATTTAGAGAAAATAGCCATATGCCATAATTGCTTTGCTACTTGAGTGCTGACTTTGTTGTTGCAAATATCCACAGAAAGGGCCTTTGGAGCTGGTGTGCAACCCAGGGGTCATAAAACAAAACATTACAGAACATTTAATGATGACTTTTCATCGGATTTCTGTAAGTTTGTGTCTTTAACTTGGTCACATTATCAAGACATGCATTGCAGTCTAGGATATTAGCCTGAAAACCACACCAGTCTAAAATGTACGAGACTCATTCTCAGCTGTCCAGCACTCAGCCTGGCATCTGAATGCTCAACTGCTGAAGCAGTGGCTGTTCTGGGCCAGCTGCCGCAGAGGTCTTGTCTATCCTGGAAAGGGACCAGGTGAATCTAAGACCAAGGCCACACACAAGCAAAGCAGAGAAACATGGAAGACACGATCCTGATGCAATGTCACATAGGTGGATCGAATTTCTCTGCCTCTGAAATGACAGGCAAATGGCATAGAAGTGGAGATCACAGGATGTGACAAACTCTCTTTGAGTCTCTAGGGGAAAGGGAAGGCATCGCGCTCAGCTCTCCCACGGGAAGGAGACAACGGAATAGATAGCAGTGTGCATTGTGGACGAGCAGTCAGAGTACAAAGGAATTGTGCTTATTTCAATTCATCAGTCTCGAGGCCCCAGCTGATATGCAGCAAAAGCACCACCCGGTCAGGAAGGTAAAGTGGCCAGAGGTCGGATCTCAAGTAACAATGCTAGTGACTTTGGAAATGGAAGGAAAGAAAGACCTGGGGAACAGGCTCCTGAGCAGAGCATTAGAAAAATAAAAGAAAGCAGCTAAGCTTACTGTGTGAGAGGGGATTAAGGCTCAGTCTGTGCAAGACTTATTTGAGGAGGGACCACTGTTTCCTGATCACTTTTCTGAGCTCTATAGATAGATACAGCTCCCCCCCCCCCCACCCCGTTTTCGTCTGAAGTAAGGGAAGGTAAAAGGTTTATGCCTTGACCAGTCTGTGGGAGCTAATTGTATGCCAGGCACTCCCTTGGGGATGAAAACTTAGAAACTAATGTGATGTGGTCATACTGCTTTGCGTTTCTTTCCAGACTTCGAGTCAATGTTCAGAGGTTTTTTTTTTTTCCTTTTCCCTTTTCTTTCTTTTATTTTGGGAGTGGGATGTGGGTGTTGTTTTGTGTTTTATATTCAGAGTCTCACTTAATCCAGGCTGGCTTTAAACTTGTTCTGTGGCAGAGAGAGGCTTGAAACTGTTATCCTCCTGTATCTACTTCCCAAAGGTTGAGGTTACCACCATGCCAATGCTGAGGGACGTGTAGAAACATTGTCTTTTGATTTTGTAGGTTAAGACGTGTAGAAACATTGTATCTTTTGATTTTCTAGGTTAGTGTGATAGGTTTCCACTAAAGATAACAATTTTTTTTATAAAATAGCTTTTAATATTTTATAAGACTTTATTATAGAAGAGGTACATATTTGTTGTTGGAAAAGAAATATGGAAGTTATCACCATAAAAAATAAAGCTCTATTATACTTATCGCTAATCATTCTTCAGGTAAACAGCCAGTTTGCTCTCTTATATAAATAAAGCGATATTCATATTACATATGAATTTTTTATATATGCCTTAGATGTGCTTATGTGTGAATTTGTATATACATATACACCTTTCTATATGTATCTACATGTAGATATTCCTATCTATAGATGTACAGCAAGAAAAGAATTAAAGGACTTTATATGTTATTTATGTGTATATGTATTTGGATACATACATCGCACACATACATGTAAGATTATACCTAATTTATCTCTTCTACGATTTGTTCATTCACGTATAAATGGAAAAGAATAGAAACTCCAGATGTCTAGACAATAAACATTGTCTAGTAACAACTGTCTTCTTCCCTCTGATGAGTAGAGTACTAGGAAAGAGTGGGGGAAAATTTTGTTTTTCATTTTATACTGTTTTAATGCACTTTGAATATTTTAGACAAATACACTTAAAATTCCAGATAGAAATACAGTTAGTGCTGCCAAGGCCATTGTTATGGGAGACAGTCCTATGAGGAAATACAACACGGGTGAATGTAAGAATGCTGCAAAGAATCTGTAAGGTATGATAGAAGCAGGGAACACGCTGCAAAGAACTGTGCCTGGGGCTGGGAAGGCCTGAAAATGGCATCACTCTAGTTAGTTCTTCAGAGAAGGAGGGGGATCCAGCATGGCAGGCAAGGTTGGGAAGATGGACAGCTACAAGCCTCAAGGCTCAGAAGTGCAAAGAACTTCAGAGGCAAATGGGGGAGATTCGGGTTCTCAAGAAGCTCTTACCCTCTCTTTCTGAAGTCAGCCTTGCAAGCTTCAGCCTACTGAGCCCGGTCCTGGACTTCTGACCTCCAGAACTAGCAGAGCATAACTTAATTCTCAGACTTCAAGCTCTTGTAATTTGTTACAGCAGCCACAGGAAACCGATACAGGGAGCAAAGCTGCACTTCTCATGTGGAGACAGCAGGAACGAGTAAGTGTGTGGTGGCTTCAAGCTGAGGAGCGATGCCATTAAATTGCATTTTTAAAAGGTAACAGATGGTGAATTTTAGAATGTAGTGAAATGGCAGGAAACAGAAGCAAAGGAGTTACAAGAGGAAGCCATTTAAATGGCGTTCTTATTGATATAATAGCTATACAGATTTACTAGTACAACATGATGTATTGAATGATGCATATTATATATATGCATGATGTATGTTTGATGTAATAGCCAAAGTGAGGCGATTAGCATATCCATCACCTTAAATTTTGATCACTCATTCATGATGAATATACTTAAATATTCACTTCTAGCTGTTTAGAATGTAACATTGTAGCTAGCTATATTTACCCAACTGTGCAGCGCGTATCTATACTTAACTCCTGCTATCTATTACAGCACACCATATACGAGCTTCTAACTCTCTCCCCTTCCCCTTCACTCCCTCTAATCCGAATCATTGCTATAGCAATTGATATCGTAACCGCAACCTTGAGGAAAAGCAAAATAGGAGATGTGTTAAGAAAATATCTAGGTGGTGAAGAGGTCGGAACTTCATAGTGGTTTAGTGCAAAGGATAGGAAGAACAAAGACTCTTCACTTTAAATCTTGGGCCATTCATGGTTTTAGAATCTAGTGGTTACAGGGAATCTAGATGTTGGTCCCTGGAGTTCCTGGAGAAGATGCATGCAGAAGCCTTAAACATTCAGTAGCAATGAAGTACTGATTCTTGGAGGAAAGGAAAGGTTTTGGGGTGGTAGCTGAGAAGGACTTAGATGGAAATCACCAAACACCAGTGAAGAGGGAAGGAACAGTAAAGATGAAAGGGGGCTGGAGACATGGACCAGGGGTTAAGAATATTTGTTGCACTTTCAGAAGACTAGAGTTCAGTTCCTAGCATGCAAATTGGGTGACTCAGAACCACCAGTAACTCCTGCTCTAGAGGAACTGATACCTTCCCTTTGTCTCCGAGGGCACTAGCATCCCAGCAGTTTCAAACACACAGATATGCATCGTGCACACACACACACACACACACACACACACACACACACACACACACACACAGAGAGAGAGAGAGAGAGAGAGAGAGAGAGAACAAATATTCGAAACATGAAAACTTTGCATCCTTATACTAGATGTAAATGATTTCCTTAAAGGAGTAAGGGAAAATGTGTAAAAATAGAGGAAAAGAACATAGGAACAGAATATGAATAGGAAGAGAATATGAACAGAACAGCAATGGCAACATCGTGTGAAGAGAGGATTTTTAAGGAGTGACATGATGATAGAAAGTCTATAGATAAGATAGATGGAGGGTCATAGAATAAATGCTAGTGACACTCTGATTAAAAAGTCCTTGGTTTTCTCCTCTAGTGCTGTTAAAAAGCAATCAGAAGAGTGCAGTGAAGTCAATGAGAGGCAGCAGAGGAATGGCATAGAAACTCTCAAGAAATGTATTGAGCATGTGTTTAAAGTAAACAGTTGTAAAAAGGCTCATGCTTGTGAGCAGATGAGTTTTCAAAGACTTAACGTTGGGAAGAGAGAATTCAGTGGCCAAAAAGATAGTAAAGACTTAATAAGGACACAGCTGACGATCATGGGGTGAGGTGAAACAGGACAGCTGGGAGCCAAAGTGCAGGCAGAGCGGTTAGTCTGAGGTGGAAGAAATTCCTGTTTTCTGGATTCGAGGGTAAAGGATGATGAAAGGAGACCCGAGTAACTTTAGAGATTGATATACAGGGCCACGAATGAGTAGGAAATTCTATTTGAATTGTGCTACTTTGTGAGAAAGAAAGAATGAAAGGGGGGAGGGGTAGAAAAAGAGAAAGAGAGAAAGTGGTCAAGTCTAATCTTAGAAGAATTAGAAGTATAGTTTTTCACAGGTTCCAAACGATTCATGTAGAAGTAGTTAATCCCAAATGCCAAACCACACAGTGGCATCATGAGAAATAAAAACCACTACTGGGTGGAAAGCTGTCTTCTAAAGGTCCGGCCTAACCCATGCACCTCTGAGCTTTCATCAGTGCCCATGTTGTGTGGCCACAATGATGCCCACTTTAAAGTCTGTATCAGAAGGGCTTTTACACCAGTTACTATCTCCACTGTCACCACCGGCGACAACTGCAAGAAGCGATAACTGCAACAGTAATAGCAGCGAATGGTTGTGTTTTAGAGTTAAGGGACATCAGTGCCCCAGATTTAAACCCAAGAACCAGGACAGACAACAAAATAGATGACTCCAATAGCTCACAGAGAAGTCTCAAGAATGGGGAACGGCAGGGTGAACATGGGCAGTAGTCACCCTTGCTTCTTACATGGCAGGCATAGCTAAGGCAAACTACAATGACTGAATGCCTCTTGAAGGAAAACGACAAGTGAGAAGAGAGATAAATCATATTTCTGAGAAGTAAAGTCAGCAGTTGGATTGTGGCAAAGCTGGATCCTCAGTGGCAAGGGAGGCTTCCCATCAAAGGAAAGCCAGGCCCAGTGCCAAGGCTATGATGAAATTTCCCTTCTGGGTTCAGTATTTCTCTTTAAGGACAGTATAGTCCTTGGAGAGAAGCAACATGTAGAGGCAGGAGCTTGGGGAAAGGTCAGATGCTTGTCTCCCAGAAATACCAGGCCTTGGCAACCACTGAACCCTTGTCAAGTAGGAACCGCTGTGATTCAGTCCCTGGACTGGGGAATGGAGACGTGAGGAAGCTCTGGCAGCTGGCGCTGATCTTATCTACAGACATTTAAAGTACACCGTTTTCTTGGCAAATTGGTTTCAGAACATTGTTTAGATTCCCAAGTTTGAGAAGCCGAGGCTGTTGTATCATGACTTTGGAGGACTCTGGCTTAGGGGATTATTTTTACAGCCACAGTAGCTCAGAGATTAATCTTTTGGTCCTGGGAAAAAAGATGCTAACCAGAAGAGAAGCCCAACACTTCTGCATCCTGTTGAGAAAGGTGAATGAGTTTGTATGGAGCTTGCAGAAACTGGCACACTCGAGCCACAGCCATAACAGCTCTTTGTTAAGAGAGATCCTAGTCTCGAAGGACGTCTTGATGCATGATGGTTCAGGTATCCCATTTCTTGAATTTTGTTGTGTCAGTTCAAGACTTCCCTGTTAGCAGCTCACAAGTCCATAACCAGCTCTCATCAGAATATCCTGCAGATCGGCTCAGCAGGAAGTCCAAGAATGGCAATGCTAAATCAGTCTTGATGGGATTATAAATACTTAGGACAGCACCACGACTGTACAACAAAGTGACCTCAGAAGGTTTGAACGTTTTCAGGATCACATTTGTTGGTCATTCACTTGCTGTTGCGAGAGCAGAGACAATGTTTATTTTTAAGCCTGTCATCCAACACTATGACATTTCTTCTAAACACAAATCAATAGGAAAAATGGAAAATAAACCTAAATATAGTGCAAGAATGAACAAGAAGGCACCTAGCATGTCATTCCTGTGAGAGGCTAAGAGGCAATATGTTGGCGTTGCTGTGGGTAAATGGACTGGAACATTCTCTCCCCCTTCTCTCCTACTTCACAGCATCAGAATGGATGGTGGCTGTCAACTGTTAGTGGACTCTCTATATTAACTAACATAGTAAACATATGGTTACAATTCCATTCTCCATCATCTAATATCCTCATTTTAAGGTTTGATTTTAGCAAACCGACCTTAGAGATTTTGCATTTAAGTACACAGAATGGAGGGCAATTGGAATTAATCCTTTTCCAATGGAACCTTTACGTTTGGCCGTACAGATTGCATGTGGGCAGATAGGACTTGCTCAGGTGTAAAATTTGCCACTGGGCAGGCCACTCACCTTTACTGATGTCTTCATATTCCAGCCAGAGTCTCCTCTGGACTTGTTTGTTTGGGTACCATATAGAACAGGATTCCTCAAAGCCGTAGACAGCTTCCTGGATGTAATGGTTACCAAACTGATCCAATAAGGCCACAAAATCTGCACGAGATGTAGCCCCATCCAAGGAGTGAAGAGCGTTGCTGAAGGCTATGGGAAAAATAAGGATGGGAACTCACCCGTTAGGTATACATGGATTCCTAGGCAACTTGGACCCAAATGTGACCCTGTGACTTAAAGTAGTATTTGAGAGCTAGATAGGAATCTCATGCATTTCTGTTTAACTGAAATAAATATTCCCATTCCCAAATAGATATCTTTTCAAGTATGTTGGTTGTGTTGTTTAATTTTATTCAAGTTAAGCAGAGGAGTGCAAATTCTGATTCCTGCAACCATTAAGTAAATGGTTTTTGTATCCCCTAAAACTGCAGTTCATGACACTAAGCCAATTTAGTCAGTTCAATTAATCGCATTTTAAAAATAGAAAGAGAACAGCTTAGTCTAAAATAGAAACAAATACTAGCAAGGAACATTTTACATCCTAAGATGAAGCGTTATTTTATGATACATTTGTTGTGTGAATGTGGGTGTGGGTGAAGCGCAGGGTCATAAAATAAAAAGAAATATTCTTTGGGTAAAGACTGTGATGTCTAATACTGATTGTCAACTTGACAGGCTCTGGAATCATCTAGGTAATGAGTTTCTGAGCATGTGTATGAAGGAGTTTCTAGTTTAAGTTAGTTGATGTGTGTCCTGTTTGGTGTTTGTTAACTTGGTGTAAACCTAGATATATTGATATATTGAAGAAAAAAGGAGGAGGAGGAGGGAGAGGAGGAGGAGGAGGAGAAGGAGGAGGAGGAAGATTGAAGAAATGTCTTCATAAGATTTGCCTATAAACAAGTCTGTTGAGTACTTTTTTTTAATTAATAATTGATGTGGAATGCAGGTGATGTCAAGCCTTGGCAGGTGGGCTTTAGTTGTATAAGAAAATAATTTGAGAAAGCCATCAAGGAGCAAGCAAGTAAGCAACATTCCTCCATGGCTTCATCTTCAGTCCCTGCCTAGAGTTCCTGCTTCAGTTTCCTTCAGTGATGTTCCATTAATGAGAAAGTGTAAGATCCAATAAACCCTTTCCTCCTGAAGTTGAAGTTATGGTGTTTTATCTCAGTAAAATAATAACTGAGAGAAGGTGGGAAGACCTACCCTAGCTCTGGGTGGTGCCATTGCATGGGCTCCGTTTCTGGACAGAATACAAAGGGAAAGCACGGTGAAAACCAGCATGCATCTCTCTCTGCTTTCTAAGTGCAGACACGGTGTGGCCAGGTGTCGCCAGATTGTGCCACCATGCTTTCTCTAATGTGGCCGTGACTCTTAAGTTAATTATATCATGTGTTTTCTGTCATATCAGTGAAAAAAAAACAAAAACTAAGGAATACAGGGACCAAAAACGTTTGCAAAACATTTGACTAAGAAATGGGTAATGAAAAGACAAGGGAAGAATATAGGTAGGAAAGGTCACTGAAACAATACTTCTATTTTATTGTACGAAAAACAAATGAAAAAGAAGTGGAAAAATGATGAGCAGCAGAACTCTGTGTGTCTCTTCACCGCAGCTAATTCTCTTTGTAGTTTCTGCTTTTCTTCAACAGCCTCATGGGAGAAAATGGTCAGTAGTAAATCTTCCAGCTCTAATACTTTATCTGGCCAGCTCTTTTCATCCCTCTTTTCTAAACATTCTTTTTGAGGATGTGTCTCATTTTCCATAATTCTTTTTGAGTTGTTTGTTTGATTTTGTTTTGTTTTGTTTTACTTTGTTATTTTGAGACAGGGTTTCGCCGTGTCCCCAGCTGTCCGGGATCTCACTTGGCAGACCAGGCTGTTCTAGAACTCAGATCCACCTGTCTCTGCATCCCATGTGCTGAGATTAAAGCCCAGCTTTCGGGATTCTTAATGGTCAATTACCTTCCTTCTACTGACCCTGAGATTCTACCTTCCTTCTGCTGACTCTAGGACCCTAAATAAGCTGAGAAGTCACTACTCCTTATTAGATATAGTGTAGCTGCAATGTTTATATGTCACTACATTCTATGTAATAGAGTGTAACACCTATTACTGCATATAGGTATAGACAGATTTTTCTGTTGTTTTTTATAGAAATCGCTCTATCACATTTGCTGTTTAGGATATGCCTCATTTCCTATTTCTTTCTTTTCACTTTCTTCCGGCTACTTGTGTTTTTTTGTTGGGGCAGGGGGTGAGGAGACATCACATGAAATCTTTAAATGGTGGTTTTGTTCTTTCAAATGCTTATTCTGACAATCTATGAAAATCCCACTTTAAAAAAATACTCTCCTCACTCTGAATAATCACAGAAAAAATGATATTTTCGCTGGTTCCAGCCTTGCCAATTCTATAGTATAAGATACGCCTTGCAATGTAATCTGTGTGTAGAAAATAATCCCATTCTATTCATTTGCCCGGAAGAGTCAATCTGTTCGCATTGGTTGCACGTCTCATAGAGTCGGCTGTGTGTTAGTCTACTTCTGAGCCGAATGATTTCTTTGGAAAGAAATTTCCAAGCCTGGGGGGAAGGCTTGCTGTAGTGCTCACCCTGAGAGATGGCCGCTTGGTTGAGTTTGATGTGGTACATCACAGACCGAACCTTCCAGTGCTGCAGCACCGGGTATCCAGACACTTCACTGAAGTTCACCATCCCTGGGGATAGAGGAGACAGAAGGTCACTGTGTGAGGCTGACTCACAAGTCCCAAGTTGAAAAGCATGACCCAGTTCAATTAAGCTAAGGATGTAATGGTGAGAAAATTATGAAGGGCTCTTTGATGGAGAGACTTTCCAGGAGAGTAGTCAGTCGTAACAACCATCCGCTGTTGAACTCTTGATCTCTGCTGGGCATTTTGCTAAGCACTTTGCATATGTTAAACCATTTGATCCTTCTGCTATAGGTGTTATTATCTATACCTGCCAAATGAAGACATTGACACCCTGAGAGGGCGTGTATATAAAGTGTCCAGGACACTAGGTTAAGGTAGGGTGGGGTCCCAGATATGCCTGAACCTAGGCCCAAGCTCCTTACTCACTATATTATAAAATCTAAACAATAAATTTATATTCAACCCTAGACTTATTATAATGCCAGATTCATAGTCTCAAAAAAAATGTAGTAATTGACTCAGTTCACGTAACTATAACATTGATTTTTGTGTCATTTAACTGATTTATATTTGGTATTTACACTTTAATTATTCTGAGGCTGATTATGCTTATTTCCCTTTTCCCAGAAAGGACAGTGTCAAGGTAACTAAGTCATCAAAGGGTAGTGGCAGCCAAATATCGAGCACCATCTATGTGCCAGGCAATAAGTTATGTATTTAAGGTGCCCATTACCTATGAGAAAAATCGAGATTCTGAGAAGCTAAGTCTGTTGCCCAAGTTCCTCTCAACACATGACTCCTTAGAGTTGTTACACATTATCAATGATGTGCTCTTTCTTAAGAGCTGGGAGAAAGAATTCTCCAATTTGAATTCTAACCACTACTAAAAATATAATATCCTAGAGGAACAAAATAATTGGGCCAAAGGAAATAAAATAATGTCTTCCTGAGTTTATTTAAAAAAAAAACAATTTTAGCTTCATTTCTGTAACTGACATGTACCTAACTGTGTGCATACATGTACACATATGCAAATGCATACTTCAAGTGTACATGACACACTGTGCATGATACATAGACTGTGTGTGAACAAGTATGGCAGTGAAATAGACAATTGCAGTCAATTCTTCAGCCCTTTTTGGCTTATGCTTCTTCAGACTAAATCAACTAATATAATACCTAAATGAAATGGAGAGTGGGCAGGATTAATTAGCTGCTTGTCAACTCTGATCAAATTAGGTGAGTAATTACCAACTTTCCATTTCTGTGTGAATCATGTGGGGAGAATCATTGGTAAAAGGAAGAAAGGTCAAGACAAGTTGCTTAGTGGAGCAACTTAAATTTTCTCTCAGGTAATCAAAAAGAAGATTCATGCAATGAAGAGAAGGTTTTGGTGTTCTCATTTGAATGTTCAACTTTCAAGGTACGAAGCTTTTTGATAACATTCAAATGACTACCAACTTTGGCTTTTCACCTTCATGTTGACTTCAAAGGCACACAAATGAAATTCAAACTTAACAAATGTAAGACTTCATTACCTGAAAGGTACAATTCATTAACACAGAAAACACATGGGCAGTGCAGAGCCATTTAATTCAGTGTCTATATCAGAGTAGTCACTCTGTTGCTGTCTGATAATGCCTATGTATAAAACACACCAAGTCTAGTACACCAAGATTTTCAACAATGGAGGGTAGAGTCCTTTAATTGAACTGTGTCCTGGTAGAAAAAATAATACATAAGAAACCAGGCTCCAAGGCTAATACTGTTACTACAGCTGAACATTTCAGAATGACAATTACTTTGATGTCTATCATGTCTTCGTCTCACAACCCAAGTAGCTTCTGTCTGGCTACTTGGCTTTGGGACACTTTGTTTTCCCAGATGTTTAATCTGCAAAGTCAGAGGTGCAGCTGGAATGAATTCTAGTTTCTTTTGCAATTTTGTGATCTCATATAACATCAGGCAAGTGATGAACATGGTCTGTATTTGTATCTGAAAAAAATGGGTATTTATCTCACTTACTAAACAGGTAAGTAGCCAGAGCAGAATAAAATTATGAACATAAAACAATTTAGGAGGGAATAAATCAACAGGAGCAAGCATGTCCCTGTGACATTGTCACCTTTCTGTCCCCACCCCACCTCTCCCTCTACCCCTACATATGTATTTGACATTTCTCAATGCAGACATTGCTGTGACTTTATGGACTTCATCCTAAAACAACACCGAGGATTTAAGAATTAGTATGACACCTGGGTATTTGGAGATAGGCATAATGCTATCCCACCTCTACCTAGGATGAGCTAACTAGACGTGGTTACTTAACTTCTAAGCACAATTCCAGTGGCTATGTTCAGGCTCCACTGTAGCCAGGGAAGCAGCTACCTAACTGTTAATGCTTGGGAAATGTCTATGCCTACTCACAGATAATTCTTCACCTAGTCAAAAGGGAAGAATAAATTATGCGCTTTCTAGCATGCATGGGTTTCTTTCCCGGAGTGTCCATGACATTCGCTCGGGTTTATTTTATTGTTATTTTTGGAATGCGCTTACACTAAATGGAAAACTAGGCCAGTCTCTACCAACTCATTCAGGGAGCAAACCTAAAACCCACAAACCAGTTGTGTGGAAAGCCAGCCCTTCCCTAGCATATGACTTGAGAGGCCCAATGATTATTCCTACAACCATTCATTCAAACACCCAGGATCTTATTAATAACTGACTAATCTGTGCCCCAAGGCCATGGCAGAGGTCCCAGTGAGCTTATCTACAGTCTCCCCATGTCAACAGCTGCCAGTCACCCTTGTAACCCCCCCTTTCTCATCATGAAGCTTTCCCACTTTTCTTCCAACTTTTAAGGCTGTGCCAAAACATGCATGATAGCCGCTGCGTTCCTTGCTATCACCAGCCCAGAATAAATAGCAGTTACCTGTTTGGTACCATTTGATTGGCCTTTCTTCATTTGCATGCAGCCTATTACAATGGAAAGGCCCGGGGAGCTTAGAGTATTTAACTGTTATTCCGAAGAAGCCAACGAAGATTTATAAATCTGTATTTCCAGTGTTATTTAATAATTCTGCCAGATGGTCTGTGTGCAAAGGATTCTCTAATTGAATAGGATTGGGGATTGCTGGGTTAACTAAAGTGAAGGGGATTTCTTGCCTGCAGGCTTGCTATACTAAGGTGATGTAAATTATTGAGGGGAGGATGCCGCATGCAGATTTCTGAACATATTCGAAGTCAGAGAAAAGCAAAAGCCATGCTTAGAAATGCTGAGACAGAACTCTGAAGATCACTTTAGCTCTAAAACCTTCCGAGCTTGTAGGTTTGGGAGGATTATGACTCATAACAACACAGTGGGACAGAAAGGTTCACTGTATTAACACATGAAAAGCTGTCACTAAACCGTTGCCAGAACTAGAGACTACGGCAGGTATTGGGTCAGCCATATCTTTAATCAATCCTTCTAGTTGTTCTAGGCTTTATAAACACAAGGGAAAGAGTTCACTCTTTACTACTATCACAGAAAGGCACGCCCTTTCTAGTTCTGCTTTACGAAAATAGGTTAAAAGCTGGGTAGAAAAGCAGCCAGGTCAGGAACTGTGCATTCCCTCCGTGTGTCCTATTCTCTCTTCTTTGGAGCCATGCAGATTAAAAGGGTCTCAACCTCTCTCTCTCTCTCTCTCTCTCTCTCTCTCTCTCTCTCTCTCTCTCTCTCTCTCTCCCACCCCCCTCTCTCTCTTCCTTTTCTAACTCTGCTAAGCCATGTGAAGAAAGGTCCGAGAACACAGGGGAAAATACAATTCTGTTGTGCTAAGAATGCAATTTGAAGCTCTCCCTTATCTCAAAGGTGTGGATTCAAATACAGGTGCTTCTGATGCTTCTCAGCTCTATTCCCCTCACTCCAGCTGAAAAGCTGCTGGTATCACCCTAAGCTGTGCTGGGTATCCTCCTGGCCTGGTAATAGCAGAACAATCTTCACTTCCAAAATCAAACATAAACGTGGGGGGAGGGGTGTGTGTGACTCCTGAATGAGTCTTTAAGTAATTTATTGGTGGCATGAAACTTGCCCTGTGGATAGGTCTCAGCCCCCAAGCTTCTTTTATACACACACACACACACACACACACACACAGAGAGAGAGAGAGAGAGAGAGAGAGAGAGAGAGAGAGAGAGAGAGAGAGAGAGAGAGAGAAGTGCTTTTCGGTAAATAAATGGAAAGTGATGTTAGAGATTTATGAGGACCTTTTAGCCTCTGGCTCTATGTTTCTCTGTCTCTCTCCTCTCTCTCTCTCTCTCTCTCTCTCTCTCTTTCTCTCTCTGTATTCATATGTGTATATGTGTATAGTCAATCTTTATGGGCAACTGACTTTATTTTGAAGGTATTTCTTGAAAGTCCAGAACATATCTAATTATTATTATTATTATTATTATTATTATTATTATTTTATGTTGCTTTCTTTCCTACTATAGGGAAGACATGTAAGAGTCATGGGCAACTTTTTTGACATTGAGACATGATATTATTGAGTCACAACGTTGTCATCTACAGTGGAGTATAAATAAAAGGAAAAAAAGAGTAAAAAGAAAAGGATAAGAAAAAAAGCAAAAATTATCAAAATATCTCATAGTGTTTTAAGTAAGTTTATCATTTTATGCTAGCCACATTTACCACGGTATATAGACACAAGTTGTTTATACATGCTGAACAGTACTTTTCATCAGTACATTTATTTAGTTAATAAACACAGATGTCACAATGTGTTAGAAACCACTTTTGTGAGTGTTAGTCTCTCGTATCAGTTCTATAAGGAAGGCAGTGTTCCAATCCACATTTTTTTTCTTTATTAACTTGAGTATTTCTTATTTACATTTCGATTGTTATTCCCTTTCCCGCTTTCCGGGCCAACATCCCCCTAACCCCTCCCGCTCCCCTTCTATATGGGTGTTCCCCTTCTATATGGGTGTTCCCCTCCCCATCCTCCCCCCATTACCGCCCTCCCCCCAACAATCACGTTCACTGGGGGTTCAGTCTTGGCAGGACCAAGGGCTTCCCCTTCCACTGGTGCTCTTACTAGGATATTCATTGTTACGTATGAGGTTGGAGCCCAGGGTCAGTCCATGTATAGTCTTTGGATAGTGGCTTAGTCCCTGGAAGCTCTGGTTGGTTGGCATTGTTGTTCGTATGGGGTCTTGAGCCCCTTCAAGCTCTTCCAGTCCTTTCTCTGGCAATCCACATTTTTAAGGGTAAGGGAAACCCAAGCACAGAGAAGTTAAGTAGCTTGGCCTGAACTTAGACCTGTAAGGAGCCGATCTCAGCTGTCAGGGTCCAGAGCGCATGCTAATTATTACTACACTTCATTCCCTTGGGAAGAACCACCTCTAACCCCTGGTGTCTGCTGAAGGCTCAGCCATTCCTTAGAAAATGGAGGAAAAGAGGCAGCAGGTAGAGAATAAGAAAGACAGAATGAACAAGGCAGAGGTATAGTGAAGAAATTGAACTCATGCATATTGTCCTAGCAAATGATGCCTAATCCCAAGTCACTGATTTTCTACAGTTCATGGGACACCTGAAGTCCCTTCTTAGCTCAAAGAGGATCTAGCCAGAAGCCAAGACCAGGAAAGGAACATTACACCCTTTGGTCCTGCCTCTGCTGATCAAGCTACATCTCTGTCCCTTATAGGCTGAGAGGAGAAACCGTGGAATGGAAGAATAGGGAGGAGGCTTTATTGTCTCCTTCACGAGCTGAGAGATCAGGAGGCCTTCATGTAACAGCCAGATTCAAACATAAGGTCACTGGATAACAAAACTCTGTAAGTATCTGTCTTATCTCACTGCTCCATAAGTTCTTTGCAGAGAACTCAACCACACTATTAATGCACATTTAGAGGGAGAAATGCAATCCATCTTCTCTCTGTCGCCATGACCTACATACCTCTAACAGACAAAACCTTGGCATGCAAATGCCTCTATTATGACATTTTTTTCTGATGAGTTCCTATAGAATTTAGCAAGAAAAAAAAATTGTCACAGCATATTGTAGCAATTCTATGAGAATATTGACAATTTTACTGACAATCCTAATAATGTTTGATTTTATAACCAAGTTTATCATGTTTCAATGAAGCCACTGACTTAGAAACACATAAGGGCATAGTCAAGCTGGTGGCATGATTTTAACAAACTATAGACAGCTGTCTGGGTTTGGCTGGGAAAGTGAAGGCACTCTTACCGGTCAAGAAGTCAGGGTCAGGAGTGGGCTCCGAGATTTCCTCTAGGCACTGATTCTCCAGTGGGACAGAGGCAACCACAAGACCATCTGGCAGTTGCTGGTCTAAACCACGAGCAAAGTTGTTTTGTCTAGAAACAGAGCACATCTTGGTTTTCTGAGTGTCCATGGTACCCCTCAGCAGGGAGTCTATATTTTAACACACAGTCATAATAAGTCTTTTTTTTTATCGAAAGTCATGCCTCTCCTTGGTACTCACATCATGACAGAGTTGTATGAATAAGGGAAGTAAATGGGAGTAAGGGGGCACAGAGATAAGAGGCAAATCAGCTGAAAACCTTTATTGGCAGAGTAGAGAATGTTTCCCTCCACCCACCCCAGTTTTTCCCTCTGACTCCCTCTTTACAAGATATCAGCATTCTCCATTACATCTGTAGACTACAGAGAAGACTTAGGCCATCACAAGATCAATTCTGATACCACACTTCTTGCCCTGGCAAATCAATGCCATTGACGAAAGTGAAAAAAAAATACTTGTAAAATCTCCTGTTCATAACAGAAACAGGAATTATTTTGAAAATTGTCTCCAATTTGTTAGCAAGAGTTTCCAAGGCTTAGATTGCTACCAAGTTGTGTTTCATGTTGAATATTGACATCACCATTATCATCATCATCTCATAGACAGTGATTCAAAAATAGCCCCAAACAGAACAAGAGCAGAAGTCAAATGGTCAAATAAAGAATTTGTAAAAAAAAAAAAAAAAAAGAGTCAAAATAAATGGCTCAAATATTTTGTCCTCAGGAGTGCTTTATAATCTGCAAAATAACTAAATGTTCCAAATACTTAGCTATGAACATAATTGTCAATATTTACCATGTTAGAAATTAAAAGAGAAATTTAAAAAATTAATTCACATAAAAGTACTAATAAGCCCATTCAATATTAAGTTGTTTTATGGGAAAGAGGGGAATGACATTATTTTATTTTTTAAATATCTTACTTAGTAGAAAACAACTGGATTCTTGCAACTGAATCCAACTTATTACAACGTGTTGTTTTAGTTGACATCTATGAAGGAAATTTAGTTCTCTAATGGGTGGGGCCTCAGTGCTCCCTGAAGAGGTCCAGTGATGTCCAAGAATCCCTTGAGCACAGAGAACTGCTGTTCTGGACTTTCTTAAGCCAGGTCTTAACATTTGGAGTTAGAATAGAACTTGAACATTTTGGTGTGGCTGCAACATGAAATCTTGAAGGTAAGATTTCTTTTAGGGCTTTTCCGTACACCCAGAAGGAGCATGTTTCTTGGATTCTTGAACGAAGAGTGTAGATGTGAATAGGATTGTGGGCAAGAAAGCAATCTGTATCTTTAGGCATATCACATTCACCATGATCCAAGATATATAACTTTATGCTTAGAATAAGGCTCTTCGGAGAGGAGGACACATCAACACCCCTGAAAAAGAGCTTTCTGCATATGAAGTTCACCTGAATGTTCCTTTTAGCACCTGTCCACTGGCTACTTCCTTGGACTGGTTGTTGTAACCGAAGAACATTTCTCCAAAGAGAGTCTGATTCATGGGAACCTCTCTGCTTTCCCCGCAATCACCTCCCTCTGGGCAGGTCTCTGTGACAAGTTGGCAAGAGCGCCCATCCACACCAAGTTTGTAGTCTTCAATACACCTAATAAAACAGAGAACACAAGATAAGAAAGTATTCATCATTGACTCCTCAGGACAAAGGCAATTCAGCAAATTGGGACGCAATACCTTAGGAAAGATACTGGATGACCCCAACTAGGAATAATCTAATTGGATCTTAGTCCTTTAAGTCCTTAGTCTCAGTTTCTTTCCATCATGGTCACATTTTTCTTGTTTTACTCTTTCTTAGAAGATAAGTCTTTTAGGACTTGGGTGCGTCTGCCTGTCCTAGCCTTCTGATTTCCAAATCAAATTTAAGAATTAAAGGAGATCAGCATCTAAGTGAATTGACATACTTAAGTATAAGGTATGCCCACATTTTTCTCAAGCACATTCTGTGGACAGTTGGCATTTGTTTGTAAAGTAATTAGGCAGCAAAAGAGTGACACTGTGCTTAAGAAATTAATAACTCTGTAAACCGATCCTGTGTTAAGTCAACTAAGAAATGAGGAAGATTTATGATCTTCTCGCTGTGTTCTGTTTGAATGCATACAAACAAATCAGCAAGTCATACAAACGGTCTTCAATTCAGCATTGACATTCTGAACTAAAGAGAAGCCAGACTACTGTGTGCTCCATAAACCATCAACTGCTTCCTGGGTGGATGCTTTCCATGTTGTATTGCTCTAATTGGAACGTAATATTAATTTGGTAATAGTGGGTCAGTGACTTGTAAGTCATTAATTGGACTTTATTTGTAGTTATAAGTAAGATACATTTGTTAACTCAAGTAAGACTTAATTCTTTAATAAGGCTGTCATTGTTTTAAAAAATTGTGTCCCTCTTTAGAAATAGAACAGATTTAAAAATTTAAGACAATTATGATACTGAGTGCATCGTTTTCCCACTATCTGGAGTAATTGTGATGAATTAAAAAATTCACTTCTTTACAGAGGAACAAAGGATCATAGTTTTAAGAAGTAACGCACAACAGTGTCACATTAACGCTGCCCTTAACTGGGTAACTCTGGGTCAGCTGATTAAACTCTCCTGAGACTTCGTTTTCAAAACTGCCAGAAAGGTGTGGGAAGTAACTGTTGTACTGGGAATTGAGGAAATTAATTCATGTATTCAACGTATAGAACTCACACCACGCTGAAGGTACAGCTCGTGCTGGCTAAACGTGGCTATTTTTATTAGCAGAGGTGGGAATGAGGACCATAGGCAAACAACCTTCACTGCTAACTCATCCCATTTCCCATTTATACAGTTGTATTAACGGGTGTGAATGGAGTTCTTTAATTGTAAGTGCGTGTGAGTTTCTTTCTCTACGAGAGCCTTAAATCAGGGCTTAACTAGCAGCTGGATAAGACATATGGGTCTTGGGCAACACTAACCACCACGTGCCTAATTTTGACTGAAACCAGAAAGTCCAATGAGACCAGGGGACCGATATAGTTCGAGACCCACAGAGGACTGAGTCCACAAGTCAGAGTAGGTCTGGTTTGAGACCTTAAAATGGCTCCTTCCTCTAGCCAAAATAAACCAGAGTCTGGGCGATGGCTGGTAAAGGTGTGTGGTTCCATCTCAGTTCATCTTAAACATCTTGACAACTGTCTGTCCCCTCCATCTGGCCCCATCTCTCATTCTTCTGTCCAAGCATTACACAGTAAACTTCTTGAGAAGGGATGGGCATCCTGTTGTTGCTCATGTCTAACACACACGTAGGTGCTGCACAGGCAGGTGGTGAAATGTCTATGCAGTTAATAAGAGGAGGGGCAACTTCGGACGGGTCTGCTTCCATTAATTGAAGTGGGTCGGTCTTAATGGTAACATTACAGAGAACATTAAAATTTAGAGCAAGCTTCTATCCGTGGAATGGGGTTTTACAAGAAACTACATACACAGATTGCTCAATTGCAAAGAAATGAGATAAAATACAATAAAACAACATTACAAGTGCACTGGAAACCCTCTCGTGGGTTACTCAGCGGGCATCGGCTTTTAGCAAGCCCCTAACATAGTTTTATGATGATAAACATTGATTTTCATTGCAGCTTATTAGATGGTGAGATTCTTGAGGAGGATGCAAACCTAAATGCTAATTTCCTCCTCAGCCCAGTGGTCAGCGTGGTGTATAACATGCAGGGAGCACCCAATGCCCTTGCAGCAACAGGACCGGGTGGGAGAGTGGGAGACCGTAGTAGGGAGTGAGGAGAGGAAAGAATAGACAAGCAATCTATGGACATAGCAGAATTTGGCTAGATCTTTATTTACTTGATAAATATAGCATGAAAATGACTTCAAATATAATTTCACTCAGCGACACAAATTTCAATTTCGAGAAAACTGCAGAGCTTTGAAAAAGTCAGAAAGGGCCTGGATTCTGTTCCAAATCTTCCCGTTTTCTGCCTTTCCAGTCTTGAGGGAGATAGTTCACTTCACCAGGCGAGAAGCCTGTGAAATGGAGTGTTATTGCCCACTCTGTTCCCTCACAGGGCTCAGGGAGAGAGCTGCTCACAGGAAGAGTATTATACCCTGAGGGATTAATGACTTTACAGAAGGAGGGAGGGGTACGTAAGATGCCGGGGCTTTGAGAAGCAGCATTTTGAAGTTTCCATTCTTCTAAAACCACTCCTCCCCTTTGATAATCTAGCAGATTCACGTAATCTTTCTCAAGTTTTGGACCACGGGAACAGTTTCTGTCACAAAACGTATTATTAGTGTAGCTCCTTTAAGGCATAGCTTGGAACATCTTGGTTTAATCGCGCAATGATTTATGTAAACCATGTGGTTAATGTCTCCTTAAGGTAAGCCAGAGGCTGTGTTTCTGTAGTCACTGGACTAGACTTCCCGTAAGGTTCCTCTAAACTAGACTGTCAAAGTGCTCATTCTATGCTACTGGCTCTCTCCTTAGAGCCAAGGGAGTGACTGGTCCATTCACATGGACCTACTGAGTTTTCAGCCTGGAAAGTCCCTCAGCCAGCCACCTCATGGCTGCTCCAACTCACCCGCAGAACATGAGGATGTTGTACAAGGTGGGGTCGTCCGGGAACGGCGCCATCTGCTGGAGACACAGCTGTTCGCAGCCGCCGTTGAAGCCATCTGAGCAGTCCACTCCGATATGGCGGTCATAGCAGCCTGAGCTGTCCTTCATAGGGCTGAGTCCTGAAGGGCACTGGCAGACCCAGAAAGAATCCACACAAGAGGGTAAGCAGGAGACCCACGTGCAGTCACTGACATACTCCATGTGAAACTATTACACCCGGCAAGTAAGCCATGAATTTCCTTTTATCTTTTTGCTTCTCTCTGGGCACAACTCACACACATTTGCATTAAGCCACTGGATCTGAAGCGGGCTGGCACGGTGCACTGTGGCAAGACAAAGCAAGTGGAGAGTGCTGCTTCCCAATTGGACCTCAGGCTGGCAGCAGAGGGAAAGTGGTGGGCCAGAATTAAAATGCATTAAGCAGGGATTCCTGTGGACTAGGGAAAGCAGTGGTGCTGTTTGAACTCCACATTAGGAGGGCACTTTATCAAATTTGGTACCAGTTGGCGATGCTGGAGAATGGAGTGAGCCAGGGCCGCCAGTCAGAAGGTAAAGGAGACTTTTCCTGTAGCCTTGGAGAGGTTCGTGATGACTCTTACAGTGGGGAAATTCTGGGGTCATCACGTTGAGGTCTCAAAAACATCCCTTGGAAGCCACACAGCCTACCTTAATGTCTAGCCCAACCCCCGGAACACCCCATGAGGAGAGCCATAAGAGGAAACTGAGGTACAGTGTCTGACTCCTAAAATCATTCAATCCACACTTGAATCTTTGGCAGGTTGGCTGTGGCATCCTGAGTGTCTCTATCATCTTCTTGTGACACATCTATTTATGGAACCCTGAAGCCTGTACCATTTTCTCTCACAACCGTCCTGTGTTATCCCCATTCCAGGACAGGGGGAAAACCCTGATATTGCTCTAGACTCTCTACGATTCTATTTATTTTATTTTATCTTATTATTTTTTCAAACAGGCTCTTTATGCCTGTGTGAAGATGTCCATTAATATTCACACTGATTCTAACAGATTGGGCAGAGGGTAAACATGTAGGTCAGGTTGGAGCAGGTAGAAGGGAGAAGAGCGAAGAGCATGTCCAGATTTGATTTCAAAACTCAGGATTTTAGCAACTACAATATCTTATGTCTATCATCTATCTATCTATCTATCTATCTATCTATCTATCTATCTATCATCATCTATCTATCTATCATCTACCCATCTATTTATCTATCTATCCATCCATCATCCATCCTCCTGCTACCCATCTAGTCTGTCTGTCTGTCTGTCTATCTCTCTCTCAAGCACACTCCTCCATAACCCTAATGAAACTTCTGAAACTTGGACCAGTGTGACCCCTGTCTCCCTTCACTCCCCATTGCTTGGCTTGTGGCCTCTGTCTCTTCTGCCAGGCACCTTGCCTTAGCATGGAGTTAAGCGCTTCTGCAGATTTATCTCTGAAAAGCCACCTCTGCTCCCTCCTCCTTTCCCAGTCAAAGATCACAGCAGGATACGCACTGTTTACTGACACTAATTCTGCAATTTCCTAAACAAATGTCCCAACCCCAGGACATGCCAGGCCCCCAGCTTGGGCCATCCCCCTTTCCCAAGAGCGCAGATGGAATGCTGGAAGGTGGCAGCATTTAAAGCCAATTCCAAGGGCTGCCCCCCGCTGTGAGCACCCAGATGTTCCCTATAATGGTTATGATGGCGAACAAGCAGTTGCAGAAGCCGAGGGTTGCACCCCACGATTTGTTATCACCCCCCCACACACACACACCCATCAAGCTCCTCAGTTACCCAGCTGTTAAGCCAGATGTGTCACCAGAGGGGGCTGGCTTAGGCACCATGTGGTTGCCCAGTTTTGATTTGGGTATAGAAACAAAGCATTATTGGAATTAAATGTCTTGTACTGGTGGCCAGGAGTTGCTCCCCCTACTCCATCACCCTTTTGTAAAGCTTGTTAGAAGCCATCAAGCAGAATAAAGCCCGTTGTCCGGCTAATACTGCTTCCTGTGATTTCAATTCTCACACCAGCTAGCTCTATCAGCCTCCAGCCAGGACTGGCCAGCTTCTCAGCCACCTTGCTTCTTTTCAGAGTGCTCCATCATGCAAAATTTTTGACAAAGACTTCGCTGAATGAAACAATGTTCCAGAATTCCGTGTCCTGGCATATTCATGTCTTGCCTGGCCCTAACGCCTAGATGACCATGACGGTTCCAAATTGGACCACCTGATGTTCAGAGTCTCTTAAAAGATTCGGAGAGAAGACAGTCTTCACTGTCTTGTCCAAGTTGGATATATTTTTTTTTCTTATAAGTAAAGCTAAAAATAACAACCACAGCTCTCACGAATTAGGCAATTCTTTCGTAGTCTATTTTTATCTGTTGTACTTTCTGAAGTCCCAACAACACAGATATACTTTATCTTCTCAATTTTATAGGTGGCTTAGAAAAACAAAGAAGCTTGTTTTGAGGTCACCATTGGTAGACAATGATAGAAGCACACTTTGGGCCTAGATCTGTCTTACTCCAAAGTGCGTGTGTGTGTATTTCTGACATTCAGCTGCCCACCTGTGATAAAATCTCCATTCCTTGGAAAAAATCAAGGCAATGTACCAACAATGTGAAACAGCCCTGGAGATTTGCTTTTGACTATTTTAAACTATTTCTGAAGTGTATTTTTGCCTCAACCACAGACTTATAGGATTTAGGATTTAGCCTGATATTTTTTTCTATGTTCCTCCTTACACACACACACACACACACACACACACACACACACACACACACACACACACACACACCATGTTATTAGTGGAACTATTTTAGGATGAAATACTGTAAGCTGTCCTGAGTGATGACCTTGAAGGCAAAACTAGATTCTCAGTCACTGAGAAAGATGCAATTATCTTTATTGTACTGTAACTAACTTGGGTGGCAGTTCAGAGCACTTTAGATATATTTCCAGGAAAAAAATGTTGAAATGAAAAACTGAGATTTTTTTTTCATAACTCTTGGTATCTGGAACACCCATTCCCCAGAGAGCTAATCACTCAAGCGACCATGAAATAAATTTGGTTTCTCGTGTGTCTTCCTTCTGTTAAGACATTCAAATTTCAGGTTTTCTCAAAATCTTGATCTGACTACAAAGAGAAGCTACAATCAACTGTGGCCCTGTTTCTGGAGGTAGTTCCAGCCCTATCCAGGGGAGCACTTGTCTATAGTAGTTACATTTTCTGCTGGCAAAGCTTGGCAGTTCTTTCCTTCTGCTGGTGGATAATCCTTCCCTTTGGTCCTTAAATGAGAATCGTTTGCCCAAGAGAGAGCCCTAAGGTCATATATTAACCCTGCTTTGCATAGGTTACATTTAGCAGTTCCAGGGACTTTATAAACTACAGGTTTAAGAAGAAAACTCCATTTATTAGAGCCATAGCCCTCCCCCCACCAGGAAGATCTAATGAATGACCTCATATTTCAGTGACCCCTAAAATACACAAGGTTAATCATCTTTCATGAGATGTTCATGGCTTCTTGACTCATTACTGGTCTAAGGCATAATTTGCTAATGAGATTAAAATGACTTTTCCTCATTCAAAGCCTTTTCTTTGCCCTCCCCCCCTTTTTTTCAACCAATGAGTTTTGGTTGATTAATTGCTTAGGAGGCTAAATTGGAGACCACAGACGTCTCAGTTCCAGATTACAAAGTAGATACTCTGTTGGCAGATGGGTATGAGTGATGGACGCATGAGCATATCCGTGTCTCCTGGGAGCAGAGGGACAGATCTCAGCAGCTGAGCCTGCCTCACCTCACCTGGATGATTCATAAGCCAAGAGACCACATTTCCTACTGGAAATAGGGTTTTTTTCCTCCCTCTGTGGCAATCTCATACATTTTGCAAATGATGATTTCCACAATTTCTTGATGGGCTTTGACATGCTGGTTCAAGCCATGCAGGACTCCTCCCAAGGGGAAAAGTGTGATGGAGTAAAATTTATATTTCAGGCTGCTGTGGTTTTTCTGCCCCCATCTCTCTGGAAACCTCTGAAGTGTATTCATATTAACCTACAGAGAGAAGGAAAGATGCCCATACCTAATAGTCTTTGCACATCTGTGCTCGAGCAAAGGTGAAATGACACATGTTATGGGAAACCATAGTGGGCAGCATGTGGAGGAAGGGTGTCAGGGTCACTGAGTAATTCAACATTCATTAGAGTGTAATGGTCAGGGAGGGAAGGTCATGTGTTCCATACACAAGAATTCAGGACTACCTTGCATGGCCATGGTCTACTTATCTAGTTTATTTAACATCTTACAAATCAGAAGTATTTGTTGGGTATTCTCAGCACCAGTATGAGTGTGGGGATGAGGAGGGAACATGGGATTTCCTATTTTCTTTATTTGTGATATTCCAATGGGTAGGCCTGAGAAGAAGGAGGGGGATTAGGAAGATGATTGTTGCACAAGGTGTAAATTCACATTTCCAACACCCATAAAAATAAAAGCCTAGTCTGTACGGATGTCTGTAATCTCATCCCCAGAGAGATATGCACGTAAGGATTCCAGCTGAGGCTATATGGCTTTTAGCAAGGTTGTGTCATTGAATTCTTAAGCTCTAGGTTTAGTGAGAGATCTCATCTCAAAGACTAAGGAAGGAAGTGATAAAGAAAGACAGTTGATGCCTTCCCTTGGGAGAAGTCCTGCTCATGCACACAGGACACAGACACACACACAGACACACACACACAGAGACACACATACACACACAAACGCACACGCACGCTAAATTATAAGGATGCTCTCATGAAAACTGGGGCTGGGGTAAGGAGACTGAAGTTCTTTCTGTTACATCTACTTAATTGCCACTGTCATTAGTCATAAATGGCTCATCCAAATTTGTCTGTGGTACAATCATAGGAATGTAAGACCATATTGCCTTACATAGCCAAAAATACTTCACAGACATGATGAAATCAAGGATCTTGAGATGAGGGAATAATTTTGGATTATTTAGATTGGCTAAGTGAAATCACAGGAGTTGTTAAAAGTAGAAAAGGATATTGAATGGATAGAAAAATATTGAGTAGAGAGATGGCCCAGCAGTTCAAAGAACTGACAGCTCTTCCATAGGTCCTGTGTTCAATTCCCAACAACCACATGGTGTCTTACAACCACCTACAATGGGATCTGATGTACTCTTCTAATGTGTCTGAAGATAGCTACAGTGTACTCATATAATTAAATTAAATAAATGAATAAAGAAAACAGACAAATAGATGGAAAGAAAGAAAGAAAGCAAGCAAGAAAGAAAGGAAAGAAGGAGGAAGGAAGAAAAGAAGGAAGGAAGAAAGAGAAAGAAAGAAAGAAAGAAAGAAAGAAAGAAAGAAAGAAAGAAAGAAAGAAAGAAAGGAAGAAAGGAAGAAAGGAAGAAAGGAAGAAAGAAGGAGAAAAACTATCTCTGGCTTTAGTTAGAGGTGTACCAGACCTCTGAACTGAGAAACACATATAGAATCTAGAAGTTGAAAGGGATAAATGAATTGATTATTTCCAGAACCTCCAGAAGGGAATCCAGCCTTGACTAGACCTTAATTTTAGCCCAGTGAGACCCATCCTGATTCTCATACAGAATTGAAATCTAAGATATTTGTGTATTCTTAATCCATTAAACTCAGGATGACTTGTTTCAGCCACAAGTGAAATATGAAAGCAATATGAAAGCATCTGGTACAGGAGAATTTAAGGGAAATGAATAAGATCTGGCCATCTTCATGCTCTGAAAACCCTCTGGAAGTTTTCATGGACCCTGGTTGTTAGAGTGTAGTACTATTTTATAATGGTGTGTTACGATTTACATGAGGCTATGCTTTTCACAGGTATTTGTTTTCTGTCTTTGGAGATTATATAAACAATAGTAATTAACTGGTACAATTAGCCCCTGGGAGTTGATTCATAACTAAAAGAGCCTTCCTAGGAAAAATGAAAGTTGAGCACATGTGGCCATAACATGAATCCTACCTGTCTGCCTTGAGTTTAAATTAGAAAAATATACAGCTGCACCTTCTGCGAGGTCCATTATCTCTGACTCCTTCCCAGGTTTCTGAAGGTTCAGCTTGCTCTTGTTTCTCATTCTTTTCTCCTTTCATGAAAATATGTCTTGCTTGGGAAGTCTTTCCATTCAACACACAGAAGACTGAAAATAAGGGTCTATGTGCAGAGGTGGGCCAATTTTTAAATGTCAGTAGGTACAGATTGTCTTTGCCTCTGGCCCACTTCCAGATAACAAAAGACCACTCTGCTAACACAACAAGACTTGGAGACAATACAGATGCCCAGTAGACTCAGGTCAGGCTCAGACTCAGATCCTTAGTCATCTATTCACTGGGGTCGCAAGCCTCATGATGGGATGTATGGTTCTCACAAATTCCACCCTTCTTCTCAGGGACCATATGCTTCATAGCCAATGAGAAATGGTGAATGGAATTGATCTGCCAATTGACTTGGCCCCTTTCTCTCTGGGAACCACGTGGAGTAGTGACTTCAAAGAATTATGCTAATCAAGTTCTGGTATAATTGGGTGACTTTCTGCAGTGGCTCCGAGTCTGCAAATGCATATTCATCAGAACTATTCCTGCTAGCTCCGTCTCACAGATTACAATGTGGAGACTGTAGGAATCCATCAGCACAGCTACATGCCAAGTGAAAGGCCAAGGATGGCCAACAGAAGGCACCTGACAGGCCACCCCCGCCGCTGGGGAAAGGGTCCTGGTTGGAAGAAGTAACAAGAGTCAATTCCTGTGTAGGAATATTCCTATGAAAATCATATGTGGGCGGCTAAGGAGGGTGGGCAAGGGAGGACCACATAGATTCACGCCCAGGTTTCAGTACTTAAAATGATCCCAGAAAACATTAAGAAATGAAAGACTGGAAGTCTGGGTAAAGGAAAGCAGGCTAGAAGGTAAAAGAGAAACATCTTGGAGCTTATTTGAACAGTGAAATTGTCATCTGGGAAATTCTGGTGGGTGGAACTGGTCAAAGGAGGAGAGCACTAAGGAGCTTGAGCTCACCTTCTGGCTGTGTGTGGAAGCTATGAACTAACCAATACTATCTCTGTCGTTTGAAATGCTTTGAATTTCCCCAAGCGCCTCTCCCACCCTATTCTTTTCTGTCCTCTTTAGGTACCTGTCAGATTATCTTATCTGTCCCATAACTTTATCTCCTCTTTGTTTGTTTCCCATGTCCCTTTCTTTCTGAGCTGAGCCAGGCTTCTCCTAGCTGCAGCTTAGTTGGTACCAGCTTAGTGACTACACCCTGGACACCAGAAAGACATTCATTACTGACACTGAAGAGATCCCTGAATGGAACAGATGCTCAGAATTGAGTAAGAAGGAGGGTGAAGGATGGTGTTGGCTCAGCATCCTCACAGCTTCCTATGCTCTGGGGCCTCTCCCACATCTCAGCTGTCAGAATGGGAAGTTAAATGGGGCACCATATCCTCCCCAGGGCTGGAAGCTCCTGGTCCTTTCTCCCAACTCAACATTGAAGAACTTCACATCTCAATGAATGCTCCCTACCTCCTCTGTTCTCACTTTATCATCTTCCATGACATCTTCCCTGACCCGGCCTCTCTCCTTTTGTGATTTCATGATTCTCCACTCTAAGTTTCTAAAGAAGGTAGGACAAAATTAGATTGAGTGTGCTATGGGGAATAGCAACAGCCACCATAAAGGAACCAGGGCCCAATGGTTCCACTATCTCTGGCCTCCACTTAACTTCCTGGTCCAGTACCATCTTCAGTTCCATAACCTGGGAGATTGCATAGATTTCCTAGCCTCAAAAGTCTTATTGGTTAACAGCATCACCTGTTTTTTAACTAGCTAAGTTTATAGATCTGAAAATGAAAAGAAAACAACAACAACAACAAAAAAAAAAAACCAGAAACCCACTTTTTAAAGAAGCAGGGTTCCTTAATGTAATGTCTCCAACTGATGACAAATTTTTTTGTTATTGCTTTGTTTTTGTTTTGTTTTGTATTTTTCCTGAGATGGGATCTATGGCGCCTTGGTTGGCCTAGAACTCATTATGTAGAGCAGATCTGTCTCAAACTCAAAAATGCTTGTCTTTAAAGAGTAAGCTGGAGAGGTAAGCATGGGTTCTGGAAACTGTGGTTGCTGTTATTGTCAGCCTCAGCCTTTAATAGCTGAACCATCTCCGCAGTCCCTCATCACATTTTTGTTACGCTTTTCCTTAGCATTTCTATCATAACTTGCCTAGCTTTGGGTGAGTTTCTCCTAAAATCTTCTATTAGCTTGGAGCCAATGTCATTTGTTGAAGCAATCGAGCAGCTTTCAAATAGCTCTTATCAACTCTCTTATAAGACTACTATTCAATCTATGGACGTTCCTCTAGAAAGATCTAGAACACCTTGTTGTTGCAGGATATTTGATCACACTGTGAATCCCCAGATTGTGTTATTTTCTGCTAAAACCTGTCTTGTGGTGTGACTCAGCCCTAGCGCACACCTTTAATCCAAGAGCTTTCTGTTAACTGTAAACAGGATTAAGTAAAGTGAACCACAGGTAAGGCGGCAAAGTAAGCAACCAATCGACAGGGAGTGAACGTACAAAAAAAAAAAAATAGAGGATGACAGGAAGTCAGGAGGAATGATAGACACACAGGAAGTAGAGGGAAGGACATTCAGTTTTAGGTTGAGATGACTTGGAAGAGAACTTCCTTTTGGGCAAGGAGAAAAGGTCAGCTGAATGGTTCTCTGCCTCTCTGAGCTAGTGGGCTTTCGCCCTAGCATCTGGCTCCCAAGTCTTCATTGGTAAAATCAAACAATTAAGATTTTGTTTTTTAAAAAAACAAAACAAGGGTTGGGGATTTAGCTCAGTGGTAGAGCACTTGCCTAGCAAGCGCAAGGCCCTGGGTTCGGTCCCCAGCTCCGAAAAAAAGAAAGAAGAGAAAAAAAAAAGAACAAAACAAAACAAAACAAACACCACCTAGGAGTGCTCTGTGAAGACTTCCCGATGGACTGATTAACTCCCCATTCCTATCAAGAGAGAAATTCTTAATTTAGACTAGATGGTGGTCACAGCTGGCTACTGCATAGATTTGCTTCTGTATGACTGGATCATGTGTTATCTCCCTGCCCACCCCTAATCCCCCGCCACAGGACCCTCTAGGATGGAAGAAAGAACATACCACACAACCAGTAGAGTCCAACTTGCGATCGGAAATGCAGCGAAAATTCTTACTGCAGCCTCCATTATCTTTGCTGCAATCACGCACTGGCCCAAAGGAGTCTAAGAGGACCTCCAGGCTGTCAAAGGATGATGACGTCATCAGCTCCTCTCTGCATGAAGAAGCAATGGAGGTATCAAGGGATTCCAAAAGCCACAGGTGTTTCTACATTCCACGTTCCGTTCTGGTCTACGTTTTCTGCTCTCATTCTCTTTTATAAAAAAATGGCAGATTAGCCATCCTCGAAGGGTTGAACTAACAAATCATGGGCATTTGCCATATCTGGGAACTGAGCCAAATGCTATAATGCCTGGTCAAAGAAGGAGATCTGAATGTAGGCAAGGAAATTAACATTTTATTGCCTGTCAGTCCTTGAGGTTTGTGGGAAGTGCTTACAAACTCTAATTTTATGTCCTCTTACAGCGAATCAGCCTTGGGTTATGCAATATTGACCCAGATAAAGAGCGGATCCTGACTGTGTATATAGGGAACTTGAAGGCAGCTTGCCAACCTCAGCTTGCCCGACCCCCACCTCCCTCGTTTTGGGACCTTCAGGTGGTTTCTCATTTCCCCTCCTAAGCCACCCTGAACCGAGACTCACCTGACCTCCACAGCGTCTTCCATCACCGTCATGTCCGTCTTACACTTTGCTGATGGGTTGATGGCTAGTTCAGCTGGTGGAATCACAAAACTCTTACTGAGGGGCAGCCACATGCCTTCCCCAAGGGTATAGGTGAATCTGCATGGATAAACACACACACACGAGGTGGTTACAGCTGCGCATAACTGCCCACTAGTGTTCTGTCACTAGCTGCCTCCTCTTCAGCCTTCATGAATCTACAAGTACCCACCATACCAGGTGATGCTGCAGGGACCCACACATGGGGAGTTATGGTATCACATAGCAATCACACCAGAGGATCTAGAACTCTGTCACCTCGTGCTCCTTTCTCATCTTCCTCATCCCTGGCAGTGCTCTTCAGAGGGTGACACAGTTGAGATCGTCAAGCAGGGACAACATGGCTGAGTCAGAGAAAGGCAGAGAGGCCTCATCCTTCTCACAGCGACAAAGAGCAGAAGATCTGATCAGAGTATGCGTTCACCCATTAGAAGTGGCTTTTATCAAGTCATCAAAAGGGCGTAGAAATTTTTCAGCTTTGAGTCTGGGATTCCCTTGTGTTAAGTCATATCAAATTTGGAAGCAGTTTAATTGAGATGAGATGCTGAGAAACCGCATCCTCATCCTGGGTCTCTATAACTTGCAGTGGCAGCCAGAAAAGTTTGCCTTCCCCAGCTTTTCTGTAGGACAGGAACGGAAGTAACTGAAGTCAGGAGCCTCCAGGGGTGAGAGGAGAGAGATGAGCAAATGAACAAAACAGGTCCAGATTTATCTTCTGTACGCCTACCCACACCCTGAACTAACAATGATAACCCATGGGATACAGGGAAGACTTTTTAAAAAATTTATTCTTGTAATAAGAGCTAAAAAGAATAAAAGAATCAATCAGCATTTCAAGGGAGAGCTTAAGGAAACCAGGAGAGATTATTTGTTTGTTTATTCATTCATCTCATCTCGAAGACATTAAAACGCTCTGTCTTCACAGTAAAAAATAATAGTCTAAGGGATAAAAGCCAATGTGGGTGGAATATCACAAGGTGGCGGCAGCCTAGCGTCTCCTCCCAATTTGATGTGGCGGGAGGAACAATGGAAGGATATGTGCAATTAAGCAGAACCTCTACACCAGCCTCATCGGCATGCTGGTCACAGCCACGTTCAGAGCCCTGCTCAGCTCTCTCCTAGCCCACACAGTCTTCTCTCCTCTCAGCATTGCCTGAGATGATAGGAAATCAGACTAGTGCCTCAGTTTTGTTTTGTTTTGTTTTTGTAAATGAAGTGTGGAACCTGCCCCAGAGTGCGCACCACAGAGCAGATCCACAGACCCCGGATGCATAGCTATGTGATTTCTTCCCATGACCTGAATGACAGTCCTTGCCATCAGAGTTGCTAAAAGAAGATCAGTTCCTGCTTCACCACAGGGGTTTCTGGGAGAGAGGCAGGTGGCCCGATTTGGTGGATATTTCTCCCTTTTCTCCACTGTTTCTTTGTTCTCCAGACTTCTGAATCCTCTCAACTTCTGGAGATATTCAGAGATGCTCTTACTCTGTAGGAGGCTCTTAGATCTTCCTTCCTGTTTGTATGAGGCAGTAGCCAAGCCTATGACTTGAGGGGTGGTGCAAAAGATTATTGCTGTCTTCACTAGGAAATCAATCAGTAATATTTATTGAAGGCACAGCAGCACACTTATACACACACACACACACACACACACACACACACACATCATTTGGCTATATGGCAGCAACAGGCTGATCTGAGGTGCCCTGAGTCTGGGAATTAAAGACAAATGTGGGTTGAAATAAATGACCTTCGGGCATTTGTATGATTTCATTTGTATTTCCTGAAGGGCATTCTTGAGGTGGCCACTTACACTAGGCAACTTAGACAAGGACAATACTAACACCTACCATTGCAGAAGAACAACCACAAGTTTAAATGGTATGAGGATTAATGTGGTTCATTGGACACTGGCCTTTGTCTTCTATTCTGATATTAAAATAATTGTACTTGAATAATGTAACAGGTTTTAGGAAATGGTTGGCAGCTGTGTTACATTTGTGATGGTGTTCCTAAGCGGGGACGGCAGAAATCTATAACTTGCCCCAACTGAAACTATTTAACATATTTCTGTGCATGCAAAGTTGAAAACTGAATGTGTCACTGTGATCACATCTTTAGCTTTTTCTGGCCCCAGCCCTGCTTCATATTTTTGTCCCCTCCATACCATATGACTGTAGTTCCTGATATCCTCCCACCCTTTTAATTATTCTTGCTTTTATTACTAGTTCTTTCTAGATTTTATTTTCTCTTTTCTTCACTTGAACCGACTCAACTAAACAATCCTTTCCAGTCATAAAGCCTTCCAGAAACTATCCCAGAAGCTTGGTCTTCAATGCTCAGGTGGAGAAAAGGGACTCTTCTCTTTCTACATTAGAGAATCTCTGCTGTAGTTCATGCATGGAATTGTACCTGGCATTTTATTTTCCAGGTTCACCATGACCAAGCAGAATGTGTGCTCTTGGGTAGCAAAGATTAACACAATTCCTAGACTGAGGGAGTCATTCAAGAAATAGTCATTAACTAATCAATAGGATATTTTGTCTCCTTCATTTTCAATGGTGTCTGAGTAACATACCCTTGATGTTCAAATTTGAAGAATGCATTGGTGAAGCTAAACCTTTCTGGTAAACAGGCTGTGAGCAAACCTTTGCATTTCGATGGATCTAGTAACCAAGATGCTATTTTTCCATAAACAGGAGATGAAATGCAAAACAATGGAGTCTTCTTTGGTCTGTGACAGAGCCAAGGTGAAGCCCTTTAGGCCAAGTGACATGGAATGAAACTAACATTTACTGAGAACTCTTCCAAAAAGAAAAAGAAAGAAAGAAAGGAAGGAAGAAAAAAAGAAAAAAGAAAATAAGAAAAGCTACTTTTAAGAACTCCTCATTTATTCTCAAGATGGCCCTCTCAAGTGAGTACTTTGGCCCCATTTTACCAACAGAGCATGTAATACTATAAGGATATCAGTGACCTTCCAAAGATCAACCTTTTGTAGGACAGAGAGAGGGAGTTTTCAGGTGTGGATCCCAGCAGCTTGCCAGCCCATGCTGACTGATGCATATGAAATTCTAAAACTTTCTTTCATCGGCAGAATCTACTGAACAACTCCAAAAACCAAATATAGACTAAGCTGTTAGAAAAAAGAAAAAAACTGTGTCCTGAAATCTCATCTGTCCCTCATTCATGCAAATTTGTCAGGAATGACTTTTAAAACACCACCCAGTGGAAGCTGGGAGAGCATCTGGATTGCCTTCCCACATTGGGTACCCTAGAGACAGATGGGGATGTCCACTGCCACGTTGAGGACTCAGCTTTATGCCTCACAGTCCTCTTGATACCCAGATAGAAATTTCTGTCCAGAGGCAAACCCTGTTTGCCAGTGTTGGACAGAATAAGCCTGTTGTCTCTCTAGCTTGGTGCAAAATGCAATGTGGGGAAATACAATAGCCCTTGATCTGGCGTCTCCACCCTTCCTCAGGCCAGATTTTTCTAGGACAAGAAGGTATTATTCTCAGAGACACAGGTACACATTTGAAGAGACACAGGTGCACACTTGAAGAGAAGGTCCTACACACACACACACACACACACACACACACACACACACACACACACACACACACACACACACGCTGGCCTGCAGTAGTTCTTGGCATCAGAGTCCAGTGGAATGAATGGTTTTCACTATAAGAATGTCTTTGGTGTGAAACTCAGCTTGGCTGAATCAGGACTCTCTTGTATTTAGTTTGGGATTGGTGGTTTTCAAAGTGGGATTCACCATATCTTTTCATAATATGATTTCAATAGCTTGGGAGATACCTAAATTGAGGACCTACATATACCTGACAAAGGTCTATTATATTTTCAAAACTATATCTAGTCTGGAAAGCTTTCTATGGAATAGCTTCCCTTAAGAAGACAACCATCTCACTCATAGGCAAATATCCAAGTTAAAAATAAAACTGAGATAAATGTATTGACAATTAGCTACTATAGTCATTCATTGTGATCAGTAGAATGAAGCTTTATAGCAATGTTTATCAACATGGCTGTAGATAAAATTTACCAAGGCGTGTTTAGAAAGAATTCATTCCCTGAGCATAACTCCCAACACTTTTGAATAAACTGGTTTGTGCTGGATGCATTGATCCTAAGAAAGCCTGGGCATTATCACATAGGGCCAAAGATAAAAGATCACCTCTTGGACAAGTCTGAAAACTTAAAGGCAGGAAGCCTCTTTACCAAGCCTGTCAAAGTCATATTACAGCATCTGAAATCATGCTTTGAAATGATGGATGCCCAAGAGATTATAGATATGGAGACCTGGTCAGGCCCATGGAAATGTTCAATGTTTATATTAGGAGGAGAAGATGCAATCTTGCTGAATGACAAGAGTATGAGAAAATATTAGATATAGTGGATTGGCTCCTGTAGAAGGTAGATTTGACCACGAATAGAAAATTCCATAAGAGAAAAACAACTTATTTAACAGCTGAATATCAACACACAGTGGTGGAAGGATTTAATGCCAGAATTTAAACTCTATTTCACAGGTTAGAGGAAATATTCAGTGGCTTGGAATTGATCAGAATAAAATTATGAATTAGTACAACAGCAAATAAATAACCTATTTTCATCACTGACCAGATCAAATTTTTCCTGGAATAGCCATTGGTAATGGTTGACTTAGATGCCAGAGTGGTTTTAATTTAAAAGTGCCCCAAAATAAGTGAAGCAAACCCATTATATTCATTTGAGAATAGGGTTATTGTCATGATGGGGACCAAAATTGTTAATAACATATTGATTATCCCACTGGCTCCTGAGGCGGTGAAGTCATGGATTAAAGCACACACCTGCTCCCTCTGTAGTTCATGGCTGTCATATCCAAGGAGCCAGCAAGCTTGAAAAAAATTAATAGTTGTAGAGATGGAACATATTTTCATACACAGATTCTGATCTAATAGATTTAACCAGAAGCTTTGGTCACTAGTGATAACTTAAAATTTGTAGAAAATGGAGGACTTATCTATGCTAATCAATACAATTTCTCCTGACTTCTCCTTACCTCATTTTTGTCACTCTCAATGATCTTGGAAGTTGAGCAATAAGAAAATAAGGGGGAAGTCATTCAAATGAAAACTCATTGTCAGAAATTTTAAGACCAAGGAATATTGTTGATTTCTCACAGAGCACAAACATTCAAAAGCAGGCTGTAGCCAGTGTCATGAACTTGACACAACCTGCCCTTGGAGAGACAGTCTGGAGACTGAAGGGAAAGGAAAGGCCATGTGCAGAAGTGGTCATGAGAAAGAGAACTGTGGTTGAATCCATCCTATCTCATGAGGGCAAACGGCACAAGGTGCATGTGGTATTGGGCTCAAGGACACAGATGCAGGTGCCAAATCAATACCAAAAATAAGTGTGACTGACAACATAGGGGTAAAAGAAGGTAGCACTAAAGGGTCTTCAGGAAGCTGCATTACTGCAGTAACAAAGAAGCAAGCCGTCCACCTGTCCTCCATGGCTCACCATCTCTCCAGCAATGGCATGCAGGAATTGAGCTCATTCTTTGACAACCTCGAACACATGAAGGTCGGGGCAGTTCCTCCAAAAGTGGGCTTGCTCATGGAAAAGTCCGTGCTGCTAGGTCAAGCACAGTCTCTGACTCTAAGTAGGTACAGGGTAACGTGTGTTAAATGAAGGACAAACGGACTACCAGAATGAACAATAAGATCGTAGATGGGAAATAAGCTTATGTTCCAGAAAAGGTCTGGTGTGAATTAAATTTTATGAAAATTCAATAGTTCATGGCTGGCACCCAAATCCCCCTTCGCTTGTGAGTCTTTCTAATATGTGCTATTTATTACCAGATATGCAGGTAGAAATTGGGAGGGACTAGAATCATCAAATTTGATCAGGAGGGTAATAGATAAAAGAAAATAATAATGAGGTAGAGTTTAGAATAGAAGGAGGCAGGGGCGGGAGAGATTAATTTTGAACAACTTAAGACTCTAGGAAGAAGGTGCAAATTAGATGTAAAGTGGAAAGGCAGAAACTGACATTAATTGCCTGTTCTGTGCCAGATTTTGTGCTGGGGACTTTCCCTGTATTATCTCACATATCCTTCAAAATAATCCAGCCAGGCATGTAATATAGCCCCATTTAACAAATGGGGAAGCTAAAGGATCTGAGAGTTTAAGCACTTTACTGAGGTTCCCTGAGCTGGCAAGGAGTGAAATCAGACTCAAACAGAATCTGTCTGACTTCCTAGCCCCCTATGCTGATGCTAGGTATGATTTGGGTCAAGTACATTTGTTCTAAGTAGGAAAACACATCCGAGCGTTCCCTGTGTTTACCACTCTGAGTGTTCTGTGGGAGGTGGAGCTTACAGACATACACAAGCACATCCCTGGGCATGCACTTACCTGAATATTTTATCAGAGGGTTGCTCTCCCAAAACCAGATCAAAGCCTCGCTGAAATATTGTGTAAGGCCAAGGCCTAAAAGGAGAAATATCATGCAATTAAAGTCCACTCAACAAACACTCTCTTCAAGTCAGGCATCATGCTAGGTCCTAAAGACCCAAAAATGAGGAGCACATATTCTCTGATCTCACAAAGCTCGCTAACTTGAGCTCACATACAACCATGAAGCCAGGAAAGGGGCCAAAAAACAAGGTTAGTATAAAAACCACTGAACTGCCAAGAAAACAGAAATTGATAGACAAGGTATGGTTACTATACAGAGTAAGATGGGACTCAGTCATAATTTACACTCTTTCTGTTGTAATTTCAAAGAAATCTATACTTTCCCTACTTAAGATGGGGAGGGGCATAATATCTTTAAAAACTCCAATTCTTTGAAACTAGAATTCAAAACCTGCTCTACTATAGAGCCAGTCATTTGAGTAAGGGAGATCCTACTTCCTTATTTGAGAAAGAATGGGTTAACAACGGCCACTTTACAGACTCTCATGAAGATTAAGCAAATTTTTAGGTCAAGGGCCATAAGTCAGAGTCTTTTGTCTTTCTGGTCCCTACTCAAAAGGACATGAGGTTTCTTAGTGTTTGAGATATTCTAGATGTATCTGAACATTTTAATGTCAATCATATAAACAGACTCAATTGGTCCTTTTCAAGTTATTATCAACTCCGCCCTGCTAGCAACATCTGGATATTGGCAAACATTTTAGAAAGTAGAAAGATATCTCTTTAAACAATGTGTGTCCCTTCACTGGCTAAGCCAGGGAAGCCCCAAATGAGTCATTCATTCAAACAAGTTTTAGAAAGTCTAGAAGTTGTGCTGAGTACTGAGTGATTGTGTACACTGGTTGGACTTAGTCTTTCAATTATGGAGCATAATTATGGAATAGTCTTATAATTAGTCCAATTACTGAGAATTTATTTTGGCTTTCCCTTTGTTTCCTGGGGCCTACGAAAAGTCAGAAAATATGTTATTATTATTTGGTGCTAAGCCTAACATTAAGCATTAACTCTGTGGTTGCCAGTGCAAGACTTAACCCCTAGGAGACAGAATTGAAGGAAACGTAAAAAAGTTTCCTTGAATAACACACTTAGAGTTGAACAGCTGCACTGGCATTTAAAGGGTAGGATGACAGATACTGCAGTGCCCAAGGCTGTTCTGCACAACACAAAATGTCCCCGTGTCCTATAAGCTCTTAAATATCATATGGTCATTTGCTTAAGTGTTTAAAAAACCATTTATACATCTGAGTCCAAATGTTAACTCCAATTACATATAAACGCAAAGTAGCTAGTAGCTTGTACAGTTTTAATACAAGATCCATCTCGGTTGGGTAGCTATTATGTTGATTGAGAAATTATACGTCGCATAGGCACTGATTCATAAACACAACATATACTGGTTTCAGTTTATCTTGTCTTGTTATTTTTGAGACTGGGGTTAGTGCAGCCCAGGCTCGCCTCAACTCACTTTAAAGTTGAAGGTATCTTCAACATCTTGGTCCTCTTGCCTCTGATTATGGAATGTTAGGAATACTGTGATATACCACTACACCAGATGTAGAGTAGAATAGCATTTCCTTATTAGTCCCCATTGCTCTCATTCTATTCACATATTTATCAGGCCTTACATGGTAAATTGCACCATGTACAAATGTCTGCAGTGCACTTTTTGTTCTGTAATAGAGTATTTTATGTTAAAAACAGTTCTTACGCCTCAATAAATCACCTTCCTACTTCTCACTTAATTACTGCTAAAGCATTCTATTTGCTTGTAGAGATTTTGTATGTACAGCTTGTATTATTTATGGAATTACAGAAAATAAAAGAAATTTTTAAATGGTTGTTATAAGAAGGGGTGTTGGGCTATGTCGAGTTGAGAATCACCAACTTAACCTAACCAGTTAAACTATTAAAGCCACGGGAAAGCCCATGTTTTGCAGCAAAAAGACATGGGGGCTATTAAGACTGTAAGGGAGGATAGGTACAAATGGTCTCATTTTATACTTACTATTTATAAATACTTTCTTCCTAGGATTCAACTTAGAACTATCCAGGGCTTCAAAAGTATCCAGCATTGCAAAATAAACAGCCCTCACGTCAAAGAAACAGATGCCCCCAACCAGATGTTTCCATGTTTGTTCTGTTCATCAGATTTGGGTGCAGAACTGTGTTTAAATCTGCTCCTGTTTGGCTGAACAGTAAGTGAGGTCTCCTACATCGCTACAAAATATGAACTGATTCAATAACACATGACCCAGCCAATCCCCAAACTAGAACAATTAAAAATAAAGAAAAGAAACTTGCTGCTCCATTTCCCCCCTTTGGGAACAGTATCATATTCACTTCCTATTGTTTAGTCATTTTTAAGTAACACACATTTTGCCTCCAAGTCAGTTCTAGATTCAAAATTGGTACAGTGTAGAATCAGAGTAAATTCTTGCCATGGACCCTATAATTTGTAGACACACACACACACACACACACACACACACACACACACACACACCTATCTTCAAGACACAGGCCAATCAACTTGGAAATACTTAAGCAGACATATATGCATGTTTCTCAGTGAAAGTAGAAGGAAGTTCCAGCTCTTGACTCACTCAAAAGCAAAAGCAACTCATTAAGGGAGGGCTCAGATCTGCAATGTAGAGTCCTCCACCTCTACCCCTACCCCTGCCTGTTCACATTTAGAGGCAGGAAAGCAGAAGTTTTGAGACATAGGTTCTGGAGTGAGTCTGTCTGATTTAAATTCTAGGACACCAACAATCCCTACAGTGGCTCGGACAAGTTCTTTAACCATTCTGTATCCTTATGTCCTCATCTATAAAATAAGGCCAATGATGGTGGCTGTGTCTGCCTGGTAAGGTAGTTCTGAGAAGGAACTAGTTCATATAATTATATGCTCAGAACAGTGCCTGACATATAATGAGTGTCATATCCATTATTAAATATGTTAAATTTACAAATTACTTGGATCATAAATAAATCCTATAATAAAGAGTTATTTCTCCACTTCTAGAGCAGTGGTTCTCGACATGTAGGTTGTGACCACCCTCTTGTGGTCTCATAGCAGATATTCTGTATATAAGATACTTATGTTATGATTTGTAACAGTAGCTAAATTACAGTTGAGAAGTAGCAATGCAATAATTTTATGGTTGGGGGTTACAAGAACATGAGGATCTGTATTAAAGGGTCACTGCATTAGGAAGATTGAGAAACACTCCTATAGAGGAAGATGTTTCATGCCCCAAGGTAGAATGCAGTGCCAGCCCAGGCTATCTGTATAACTCAGGTTGTAGATACATTTGAGTATGGGAAAGCCAAAGGCGCCACTCAAGGGTACTAACTATTCAGTATTGACACTAATCACCAAGAGACAGGGAAGAGAACATCTTAGAACTGTTTGAGAATTCAGGAAGTTGCAGATCACACTAGCAGAGGAAGAAAAAGAAACATTTACTTTGCTCCCTGTTGATCAGGGATGGTCTGCCAAAAATGGTGATTATAACTCGATGTATTTACCAAATATTTCTGGAGTTCTATTGTATGTTGACTGTGGTATTAGGCAACAAGACTTGGAATAAGAAGATTCTTGCCCTCCAAGAAATCTACAGTCTTTCTGAAGAAACACATAACATAGCCATCTAGATAAATAGAAGAGGATGTTAGCAGGAAAGAGAGGTGGAGTTCTAGGAAACAGGCTCCATCAATACTGGCTGTAGATCAGCCATCCAGAGAAGAGAAGGCTGTGTGCTTGGCAAAGCCTGAAATGGAAGTTGGGAGCTTGGCTTACAGCACTGGGGAGGCTAGATCTTGATTTAGGAATAGCAGGAAGTAATGAGGAAGTAGATATAAAAGCACCAAAAATACTCTGAAGCTGAAGATCTGGGATCAACTCCAAAAGGAGAAGTTTCTGTTATTAGTACTCCTTGCATTAAGACAAGAAAGAAAAATGCCCTGGCCCCAATACAAGGAAGCCAATCTCAGCTCAGAGTAGTGCTACCTCTTAGAAGCCAGCTCTTCGGGATGTTAGAAATGTCCCTATCCCTTCTTTGCTGCCCATACCATGAACATTGTCTTCTCCACATTGCTAAAGTACATGGTTGAGTCTGCAGCAACCACAGCTCAAGTCTCCATAGGCCTAGATCTCAGACAGGGATGTCCTCTCCCTTATTAGCAAAACTATAACTGTGGACTAACTGCTCACATCTACTAGATCTCTCGATCAGATTGTGGGCCAGGACGGAGGCATCTAAGCAGGATACAATTCACTTTGGTTCTTCAAGGTTAAAACTGGGAGATGCTAGGCATTCTTAACCGAATAAAAAATTTTCACCTCAGCTTCTACTAGTCTGATGACTCCAGCAAGACTGCCCATCAGTGCTGAGTGGAGTAGACTCTGCCAAGATTAGCTGTGTGGAGAGGGCACTGGATCATCATGGAAGCTGCAGGCCACATGTGGTACAGGGACCCACCATAGAAGGTGCTCTCAATCTCTTGTTTCCTCTTAGATACGTGGCCTCTACTATTCTCTGTGCTACCAGGCAATACTTCTGCAGAATCTGAACTCAGAAAATAGCTGGTTTTGTGTTTGTTTTTAAATTGAGTATGAAATTTCATCCTGATAAATCAAGGCCCAGAATCTTCCCCTCCCTTGTGGACAGCCTCAGATAGTCTTCATGTAGGACTACCCATGGCAATTCAGCAGCTGCCTAAGAGCCATTGCTTCAGGCAGAGGCAGAACATGAACCACTGTAGAGCCTATTCTAATGGTGACACAGTAGGTAGACTCATATACATGCAGCTACCCAAGCTGAAAACGCTAGTAATCAGAATTGCTCTCTCATTTGCTCTTTTTGCTTTCCCCATTCTGTTTATTATCAGGCAGTATGCACAGCATATTTAATCTTCTCCAAGCAGCCACAATTTTCTTAGCTTTAAGTTTCTGTTCACAACTTCTCTTTTTCCTAAGTCCTGGGGATTTTACCGTGAGTCCTAAGGATATGCTGAGCAACGTGTGAGTTAGCTGTGGCTTTGACTGGACGTTTGGTCTTATTTTTGATTACTTTGACACTTGCTTCACTGTGTAACTTGGATCTAATTGAGTAAAAACAAACCCTGTGTGATCAGCCTACTATGTGTTGGACTGAGAATTCTCTTCCACCAGACTTTCTGTGCAGAACCGGACTACTTGTGCCCCACATGAGGCTCCTTCATATGCTCAAGTGCTAACTTTGAATTTCCATTGAATAGGGCACTAGAAACAGAGAACAAAGCCTTTGGCCAGAATGTCAGGGGATGGACTTTATGCTAGAGGGCATCACAAGGGAACGGTGGGTCAATGTGTGTCTTTATCTAAAGTAATAAGGATTATAATGGTTAACAGGGCCCAAAGCTCATATGTGACACATTATACCCTCAGGGTCTACTTTTCAACCTAGAATCCTGCCTGCCTCAACGTATATTACTCTTACTTTACACCGTTAGGTAGTATTAATAGTGTTCCAACTAGTAAATAGTATATTTCTCACTGTTGTCATTTTATGTCGTGGATAACTAATACTATGTAGCATAGTGTATACTATTTAAGTTAGCTTAAAATTAAATGTTCACGAGATTGTATCCATTGTTCAATGTCTATTCATAGGTAAAAAATTAATCACTAGTTTTTATGTGTAAGTAACATGGTTATAATTAACTAGCAAAGTGGTTAGAAGTAGGTCTGGGATCTAGACCAAGCCATTTTACAGCCAGGCTTCACCAACTGTGAACCATATGACTTTAGAAAATTCATACTTTCTATCATCAGGCCATTCTACTTACTTCTGGACCTTGCTACAGTCATTCTACAGTCACCACATCTTCTTCTCTCCAGCCCTCACTGTCTGGATCTTTGTCTCTGTCAAGGTCTCTATCACTTTTTTAAGTTGTTTCAGTATCTAATAAAGTGATCCTTCCAACATTTGTGCTGAATAGCTTTATGTCAACTTGACAAAAGCTACAGAGAGGAAGCTTCAATTGAGAAAAATGCCTGCATAAAATTGGGCTGCAGGCAAGCCTGTAGAAGATTTTCTTAATTAGTGATTGATGGAGGACTACCCAGCCTATTGGGGGTGAATCCATTCCTGGCCTTGGTGGTGCTGAGTTCTATATGAAAGCAAGCTGAACAAGTCAAGAAAGGAAACCAGTAAGCAGCACTCTTCCATGGCCTCTGTATCAGCTCCTCCTCCAGCATCCAGCCCCGTTTGATTTCCTGTCTTGATTCTTTATCTGATGGAGTATGGTATGGAGGTCTGCATCAAGTAAACCCTTTCTTTCCCATGTTGCTTTTGGACATGGTGCTTCCTCACAGCAATAGAAATCTTAAGCAGAACAATGATCAAGACCCTTCTCTAATGGTCTTGTCTTTCCCCTTCATTCACGTCTTCTCTTGCCAATATCACAAACTCACTACTGGTTTTGAGTTCAAGAGTCTCAATACCCAAACCTCATCCTTTACCTTCTTGCCTCATTTCTGACACCCAACAATATCCTACTACCATGACATAGTCACTCAACTCATGTACTCCCTTTTCATAAATAAAGATTAAGTTCTGTCATTAGTTACTACAGCAATTCCCTTTCAAGTTGCTCTCAGTTTCCACATCCTTGCACTGCTTCCACATCCTTTTCTGAAACACATCAACACTGGTTAAATCCAACGACCATGTGGCTCCATTTCTGTGGCAGCTGGCAACCATACTGTTGATGTCATTGTAAATCCCTGACTACCACTTTCAATATGCTCTGAATACTCCCATTGATTATGTTACATTTCTTTTGTCCATTCATTCTCCTTTCCTTTAGACCACTATTTAATATCTTCTTTCTCCTTGAACTTCTGACACCTGCCCCTTTTTGCTCCAGCTAATGTCTTCTCTCTACACAATTGAGACAAAAAAGGCAATCAGATTCAAAGCTTCCTTCATCACTCCCACCTATTGCCTGTTCTGTGACTATGGCTTGGCCTCCTGATGATAATGAGGCATGGGAAATTCATGTTCCGTCTGCAAGGCTTACCAGCTCACCTTTGGCATCTTACAGACAATGAACTGTAAGGCAGAAGCGCTACATGGAACTTATAATCCAAACGCTCTTCAGATCTTATGATCTCAAGCAAAGAAAAAAAAAAAAAAGAACACCACAGAGCTTCACTTCGCATATATCCTTGATATAGTTGAATGAAGTATGCATAAATAAATTTCAAATCATTAAGAATCTTGGGTTTAATTAATTCAACTTTTTGCAGTAGTTTTCATTCTATATTTTATGTGTGAACATGAATATGTTTTACATAAATTATTTTTATTTAAAGATAAAGGAAAGAGCTACTACATCCCTGCCTGTGTGTGGCTCAGTTGTCCCCTCTATAATAGCACCTACATCATCAATTGCACACAGTGAAATGATCATTTTCAAAGATGTGTACCTACCTTCTTATAACAATAGGATAAATCAATTTTAACTATTATCATTCGTATATTAATATGAATGATGGTTCCAATTGTTAAAATGAAATTTCTAATCTTTTTATTGTATGTATGGTGCATTCATATGTGTGTGTGTGTGTGTGTGTGTGTGTGTCCACAGGTATACAAGTGTCCCAACACTAATGTAGAGATAAGATATGGCAACCTTAAGAGTTGGTCCTCATCCTCTACCTTGTTTGAGACAAAGTGCCTCTCCTTCACCCATGCACTGTTGGATATACAAAGATAGTTGGCCCAGAAGCTTCCAGAGAGTTCCCTGTCTCTTAACTTCACTTCTCTCCATAGAAGCAATGGGATCACAGATACCCTGACTATGCTTCAGGCTTTTGTGTGGGTTCTGGAGATCTGATCTCAGATCATCAAACTTGCACAACAAGCACTTTTGCTCACTAAGTCTCCCTTAAAACGGGGTTTTACTTGAGGGCATTTCAGAGATATATAAAATGATTTTGAACCTGCAACAGTGAAAGAAATGTACTTTACTTTGTAGATTTGGGGATTCTAGGATACAAGTTTGACTACCCCCAAAAACTACCAATAAACAAACAAACAAGCAAATACACACATATACAAACAAAATCCACACTTGGCTTCCTTTCTTGTCCAAAGGAGCAAGTTGGCAAATATAGGAAGTGAACTCAAACAACACAGAAGACATCACTACTTTGATTCCTAACACCTCAGGGGGAGCAATTCTACATCATAGGAGGTATGTGCAGAGTTCATGTGTCCCCAGATGGGGAAAGATGCTCTTGATTTGAAGTTCTACTGAATATTTTAGGATTCAGGATTATTTAAGGCAAAATGAGGGGGAAAAAATCTTGAATGAGTCAGAAGAGGCTGGTAATAGTAGCTGCTATTTATTGAACACTTATCATGTGCCAGGAGAGCATCACACTGAGACATCCATGTAAATCTCATAGCCACCTACAGAGACCTCAGCTGTGTAGCCATTATGCCCATGCTGCATAAGTAACCAGATTAGGTAAGGTTCAAGGTAAGTCACAGAGATGAGAATTAGCATGTATCACATGGTACTTCCTGTTATGGCTTCTTCTGTTCTCACTGCCATGGGATGTGAACTATGGGAGAAAATATATAAATGTAGCCTTGGGTCTAAATCCAGGACACTGGATATCCACTGGCTTGGCTTTCTATGTGGAGATCATTCATTGGAGACAAGTTATCTATAGTCCACAGGAAGCCTCCCCTTTTCATTGGCCTATGATTTTTTTTAGGCCAAGTTCATATAATATTAAATTCACACATAATATTAAGTTCACTCATTTCTCTCTTTGTTTTGAAATATTCTGCCACTAAATATCCTTTCTCTCTATATCACTGGAAAGTGACACAGCAAGACATTTCCCAAACTTAGGGTGCATCAGACTTACCCCCTGTATGACTGGAATGATTCTAAATTTTGGGGGTTCTCTCATTCCATGCATCTAGGGTTGGGCCAAATATAAATAGTTTTGAATAGTGAAGCCTATGATACTGAAGCAAAACTTCAGAGAGCTACTGACCTATCAGCCAAGCAAACCTGTAGAGACAAAACTGGTGTTTAATAAAATATGACTGCCATTAAAACAGAAATTGTAATGCATCCTAAGAACTCGATGAGACCCATTTATAAAATTATGAATGATATTGAGGGACAGAATATATTGATTCTTTATTGATCAACTATGCTATCCCCAATCTCATTGCTACAAGATGTGATGTAGATTTATTTTTATAAAACCTGTTTGTCATTTTGATATCTGTTGATCAACATTCCCATTAACGCAGTATGTCTTAGTCATGTTCTATTGCTGTGAAGAGACACCAAGACCATGACAACTCTTAATAGGAGAAGCATTTAACTGAGGCTTGCTTATAGTTTCAGAAGTCCATTAACAGCACGGTAGTAAGCATGGCACCAGGAAGGCAAACATGAAGCTAGAATATCTGAGAGTTCTACGTCCAGATCCGCAGACAGGAGGAAAGAGAGAGACACTGGGCCTGGCCTGAGCATTTGACAACCTGAAGTGAAACCCCAGTGACACACTTTCTCCAACAAGGTCACACCTCCTACTCTCTGTCAAATAGCTCAACTATGTAATGACCAAACATTTAAGTGACTCTACAGGGGCCATTCTTATTTGACCACCATGTAACATTGCACAAGATTGATGCTGTCCCACGTGCATGTACACATTCATAAGTACAAATTCTAACAATGAATGTGCAGATGTGACACAAGCCACATGCATAGTCCTGGAACTTATATTACTTATATTGCATAGCTGCAACATTTCTTGTAAGCTTCAGAGACCAGACAACTAGTGTCACATAGAACAGCTGTACTGTTCTCTCCGACTCTCCTGGCAAGGGCTGCAGATAAGAAAGTACTAACACAGAGCATAGTCAGCTGAGAGCTGAGGAACTGCCAGGCTTGCAGTCATTCAGACAAGCTAGCCCTAAAAGGTCTCACTATAGCTCCTGTGTTGTCTGGGGCTCTGGAGTCAGACAATCTCTATTCAAGTCCAATGTCTAGATTGAAGTACCTTGCCAACCACAGTTTGCGAGCCACACAAAATAGACACAAGATACTTAACCCTCCCTTTTTTTGTGCAAAGATGGTAATAGTCAAAACCCATTTCCTTGGGAACTGTAAGAAGATTAAATGAATGAATAAGTAGAATTTCAGGACAATAGCTAAAGTAGAGTTGTCAATTTCTGAATGAAAACTTGCTCCTACCTTTTTCTCTGTGGCTTCTGCATCTAGAGGCTCGATGGGTTTGCACTTTCGGTTAATGCAACCAGGGTCTCAAGTTCAATTTTCTTGAAAGCTTGTTAGTCTCGCTTTCTCTACACAGCCTGCTGTGTGTGCTGTGTGTCCCTGACATCCAACTTTAATCACAAATGAACAAGATAAAAACTTGGCAATGGATCTGCATGAATTCACCACCATACAAGTAAAATGGTTCAACATCTATCCGTGGCAGAATGTGACCTCCTAGAACAAGGGAGGCCACAGATCTGGGGCTTCCAACTCCACCACAGATATACATTGAATTCTTGTGGGAAGTTAAGGAAGTAAATAATACTAACTCAAGAGAAGGGAGAAGAATGAGTGAACAGAATGTACAGTCGGAGGCACAGATCACTGGGCTCCTATGATTAATAAAGTAAATAAGCCAGAGAGGAATAAAATATCCACCAAGGGACACAATTTATATTCCACTATTTTCCAAAAGCCCTCCCCTATCTACCAATTTATTTCAATTCAACATATATTTAGCAAGCTTGGCTTTTAATTGAACCTCTCATCCAGTTATTCATTTATTTATTTACTTGGAAATATTAATTAACCAATTGCCATGTTAAGAAAACACACTTTGCTAAACACTGTCAAGGGACATTGAAATGATTAATAGACATTCTTTGGCATCAAGGACTTCATTAATGTTCTAAATCATTCCCCAAGTATCTATTACACACCTCTGATGAGCAGCCACTGTGGAGAGCTCTGGGACACAGATAAACGCTGGGTCCTTGTCCTGGATCATGGTCCAATGGGATAAAGTTGACAAGTAAACAAACCATGGCATTTAGTTTGTCAATTCCAATGATTGAACAAGGAAAAGCCACGATTTATGGAATATTAACTAATAATCACTGAGGAAGTGTTTTCCATTTATTATACCAGCTCTCATTAAGAACCATGGAAAAGAGTTAATGTATCAGTCCCACTTGATGGATGGTGAAAGTGAGACTGAGGAAAGCTAACTAACGTTCAACCAAAACCTTGCAGCTAATGTGACAGAGGCAGGGCTCTAGTCCCAAACCTTGGAAGCCGGAGCCCTTTCTGTAATGGTTGAGAATTCCCACCACCCCGTTTGGAAGAACAGAAGAGATCTGCAAACTGGTAGGGCTAACGAGGTGAGAACGCCATCTGGATCGCTGGAACATATGAGCTACTCCCAGGGAAAAGAAAGCAAATGGGCTCAGAGCAAGGAAAGATTATATCAAGTTTAAAGGTCTTGGAACAAAGACTCAGGCAGGGAAGGGGCAGTTTAGGGACACTTTGGAGAATGATCTGCATCTGGGAATTTGTGGTGCAGAGGGAAGAGAAGAGTCACTGCAGAAGAGACAGTGTAGACAGAGGCATGCAACAGATGAAGGAACACCAGAAGCAATTACGGTCACAGTCATTTGTAATGTAAGGTGGAGGCCATTAAGCAGGTGTGTGTGTGTGTTGGGGGAGGGGGGCGTGAATCACAGAGGCATATGATCAGAAACTGATTTTCTTCTTTTGTGGCAAGTATGGAGTCATGATAGATTCTGAGCAGAGCAGTAGTAACACCAGGACTTTGCCTCTGGGAAAGGAGGACGCACGGATTAAAGTAACTCCGAGATAAAATGATGGCTGGCATTTTCCAAGATGAAAACGATGCAGGAATTTGGTGGTAGATGTGACTCATAAAGAGACATTGCCTCCTAAGGCATAGTCTCTCTGTGACTGCTCAAAGCAGTAGTTGTGGAACAAGGGATACTTTAAGGTGCCCTTTGGGTTCAGAGGCAAAAGGACCAAGACAAGGATTCTGCCATGAATTAAGCCAGTAGTTACAGAGGATGGTCTTGTGTGTGGGTACAGATGTGGAGAGGCAGGGCAACTAGATAATCAGGGGAAACAGGGACCAGAAGAAAGACAAGAGCAGAGGTGGAGTCTCGTGTTGAAAAGAACAGATCCGTAAGAGAGTTGGTCATTGTCACAACACAATATAGTGACTAGTCACTTTATGCTTCCAACTTGCAGACAAGTTCACTGAAGCTGAGAAAGACTAAAATTGCAAAATAATTCATGGAGACAAACAGTGAGGAAAAGATCTTTACTTGTTTATTCATTCAACAAATACATATTCAACAGCTACTATTGGCCCTGTGTGCCTATGAAAGAAAATATGAAAGGGTAAGGACAGGAGGGTATTGTTTAGTAAACCTTTCCAGTGGCTGAGGGTGGTACTTAAAAGGGCCATGGTGAACCAAGAAGAGCCTTGGGGAGGGTAAAGACTAAGCTCTGGGCTGGGAGACTACAGAACTTCCCTTCTTTAAAACCATACCCAGGCTGCATAGGCTCCTGCATGATGTCACCCTGCCCACTGGCCAACCATACCTCTCAAGTGTACTTTCTACCATGGTGACAGTTCCTAGAGGGATTCATGCGGTCCTTCTCTAACACCTTCCAGGAGTGGAAAGATACTGTCATTCCTCCTGGCCTGCCTGGTATTTCTCACCACTGAGCATCAGCTCAGAAGTCCTGGCTCCTGAAACTCTGAGTCAGTCACCTCCTCCCTATGTCCTTCCTTTCTATGCACCTCACTGAACTTTACACTGTAAATCCACATGTTTGTTAGCTTGTTTGCACTAGTGATTCCGCTGTATTCTTACAGTGGTGTCAGTGGTATAGCAGGTAACATGATGTCTATCCACCATCTGTAGTACACAGTCGAAGCCCTTGGAGTGGCTGAGGAGAGAATATAGAAGGAAAAACTGCAATTAATTGAGTGATTATAAATTAAGTGTGGTATTAGAGCATTTTTAATTGAATCTGGGATGGAACAAAAAGGGGACTTAGAGTGAACACACACAGCTCATTTCTGTGGGCTCTGCCTTAGCTCTAGGAGGTTCTAGAGCAGAGAAGCAGGAAGAAAGCCACTCCAGACTGGGCAGACAGAGAGAGCAGGAGATAAAGAAAACAAAGATTTGGGAGTGACTGTAAATCTACTTTAGAGATGGCTTTTTACATAGTCTAGGTTGGGTGAAGGAGCAATGGGGTGAGAAAAGGGAAAACGGGCCTGGTGGACATTAAGAAGTCTGAGTATGGAGTTTGGAGAGGGTAGAATGGAGCAAACAGACTCTGGAGGGAGGGTGGCATACAGAACTCCAGGGTTTTAGAGTGGAAAGGTGTGCTATATTTGAAGTTTGGATACCCAGTAGAGCCCAGAATCTGAACTCACTTGGAAATAACCTGGAACTCACTTGTATGTGAGTGTATAAGATATGGTCAGATTGGTGTAAAAGTCAGCCCAGTCCCATACAAGAGCTTGATACTCTGAGGACATGGACACACACAGGGAGATGGCCAGTCATGTACAGATGAAGGCAAGGACTAAAACAAAGGAGCCTCTTAAGGCCAAAGAGTGTCTGGGACCCTAGAAGCTAGAAGAGGCAGGAATGGCCCTTTTGCCACCACCCTCACCTTGGAATTTTAGCCTCCAAACTTTGATACAAAACACTTCTGTTGTTTCATGCTACTCTGTCTGCGACACTTGGCCACAGAATTCTGAGAAACCCAGAGAATTCACATGCACAGTGAAGTGTGCTCACTGATGTTATAACTACAAAGACGGAAATCATCTGTGGGGAACAGGACCACAGAATATTTTGCAGAGGAATCATAAGGAATCCAAATTTGATTTGATTCCAATAGAAAGGAAATTTTCTATTGGTTTGTCTACAGTATGGTGGAGAAATGTAAGACAGACAGGGAGAAAGCTTTACAGGTAGCTACAGAGATTTAACATAGCAGGTCTTGCTGTTGGTCAAACATCCAGGACCTGTGGACACTTCAAGGCGTGAGGCTAGAGCTAGGAAGAAGGGCAGAAGACTTGTGGTTCAAGCATAGGGAGTTAGATTTTTCTGGAGAAAAAGTAGTGGAGAACTAGTGGTTTTAAAATAGTGTCAGGAGGGAGGATAGCTGAGAAGTGGAGAGAGGAGACTCAAGGGTGTCTGAGGGAAGGAGCAGAGCTGAAGGAGAAGGACCATTCCATTCTGCTTGACTTTGAGGAAGTAGAATCTATGGGGGTGGTGAAGAATTACACTGGAGAAAGGGGGAGAGAAAGAGCCTAGGTAGTCAGGTTTCTGGTCGGAGCGATAGTGGCTTTGTTTACTGTTCTGGGGGATTCAAAGGAGCAACATGTTTGAATGAAGAGTTCAGGTTCTGCTCTGTGGAGTTTGGATTGTTCTCAAGATGGGTAGAGATGAGCTAGTGAGAAGTGTAAAATGACAATCTGGACTTTCATTGTGGTAAATCAAAAGGGTCTTAAATTATTATCATGAAATTAAAAGGAGATGACGATGATGATGGTGGTGGTGGCAGTGGCGGCGGCGGCGGCGGTGGTGGTGGTGGACAACAAAGGAATGACTGGAAAGGTCGGGTGAGCAGAACACTGGAAAATGAAAGAGTTTGAGGAAGCACTAAAAGGCCAGTTAAGAACCTCTACATTGGCCACACCTTGAGGCTTAGTGATGGGATAAATTGAAAAGCCCTCTGTGCCTTATACTGGACTTGGGGTGAATTGACACCTGTACAAAGAGGTAGGAAGAAGACAGACAGCAAGATTTCAAAAGCATGGCTTTACTAATGACACTCATTGTCGAGGTAATGAGGCCCTGTGCAGTCATGGTCAGAGAAAGCGAGATGAAGCCTTCAATTCAGTGACTGCTTCTTGGCAAGCCTCAAGTAAAGCAGTAGATTTCAAACTTCAGCATACATCCAGATCACCCGGAGTGCTGATTAGATTGTAAATCTGCGGCTCCCACTGCAGAACCTCTGAGTCAGTAGGTCTGAAGTGGGCTGAAGAACTTAGATTTCTAGAAAGTTTGAGGTGCTGATGATCCTGCTGGCATGGGAAGGTATTTTTGAGGACCATGGTAATAGTTATTTTAACAACAAATCGCTGGCTACCTGAACTACCTGGGGATCTTAGAATACCCAGAACGTCTGGCTGAATGTGCCTAGAAGAGGCATAGACATGGGCTTATTTTCATTTCTCCAAGATTTGAAGGTAAGTTTGAGAATAGTCAGACAACTTCAAGTGTGGAATCTGGGTACACAAGGAGAGGTGAGCCCTGGGCTATAAGGAATTCATGGCCCATGGAGTAAATATATGCCCATAGTTATGCATCATGGATGTATGTACTGGGGAGGGTGCAGTGTGGAGTGAGGGGAAGGGAATAGAAAGAGATAGAAATCCAGATGCTGCTGAGGGGGGATTCCCCAGAGGGACTAGAAAACAGGGTTGGCTTGCCCAGGGTTTCCAACAGGGAGGAAGACGGTGTTGATAATGCGCAGATGAGCGACTTCTACTGATAAAACAGGGGAGGGCATCCCCCTTAAGGGAATAGCTTCAAATGAGTAACATGTGGTTAGGTTGGCTAAGGTATAGGGATCCACAGCACAGATGTATCAGGGTCTTGGAAGACCAGAGCCTGGGGTACGGAGGCGGGGCGGTCTGGCAGGGAGCAGGGCAGTAGCAGCACACCCAAGCTCAGGATTCAGCTCCCAGGAGGGAGTCCTGGAGAGCCCTGGGGACTCCCTCCTTTATACCGCCACCATTCCCACTGGATTCCCTTCTCCGTCTCACGCTGGAGATTTCCTCCTAAAGATCACAGTTGCTAACATCTTGTTATTTTTCGTGTAAAAGGCAGCTAAGAAAAACAGAATTCCGTGCCTGGGTCTTGTTGGACTTGCAGCAGATTTCAATCCCTTTTACTTATTTATGGGCCTGTTTTCCCCAAATGCTCCCTTTCCCCTGGTATATTTGTAAACACATTTTTATTCCACTTAATCCTTTCGGCAGCATTAACTCGTTCTGCACTCACTGCTGTTATCTTTCCTTTGAAGAATCCTCACAGACATAGTTAAAGCTCACACACACTTTGTTGTTCTCTTCTACAACTTTGCCTTGGTTGGGGCCTTAAGGATGTTTCTTCCTTGATACCATTTCTTTTTCTGAAGGCAACATGCTCATCAGCTCAAAATTTGTTTTCTGCTCTTCCCAACAGTGTCCTGGTACAGTGCACAGCTGCTTTCTCTCTCCAAAACCTAGAAAGTATTTGCTCTGACCTTGGACTTGGGCACAGGGGTGGGCAGCTTCAGGCCTCTGGACTAACAAAAGGTTTCAGATTCCCGTGGCTGTCCCTCATGCAGTTCCCACCAGTCTCAATTTCACTCACACAATGACAGCAGCAGGGACTGCCAGCGTTGGATTGTGGTGCTGTAGAATGTTCTGGCTGGAGCCTAATCCGTTCTGTCAAGCTGACTGACTGTGAGGGGAGACTTCAGGAAGTCCAGCAATTGTAGGAGCCCAGCCAGAGGCAAGACAGAAACAGATAGCAGCAGGGCCTGTCCTAACGCTTCAGGGACACTGTGAGTGCTTTGCCTTTTCTTAGGTTTTCTTTAGCATTATCTGACACAGGGGCTTGTTCTCTCTCCACACCACTGGTGCAGTAGCCAGGAACAAAAAAGCAGAGGCTGTAATTGTTCAGAACAGACAGTAACAAGAATGGAACCGTTTGAAAATGCTAGTCTGCAGTGTTTGACTTTTGATTTTTTTTTTTCTTGCTCTCCAATTTAAGTGATGGGGGATGGTACGTATTACTCCAGAGTTAAGGAGATGGAGAAACTTTGCCTTGATTAGAACTACCAGAAAGGAAAATCATTGCTTTATAAGGTGGCCAGGGTGCCATCACACTGAAAATTTTCAGAGACTGGACTCTTTGGGGGAATATTGACATGATGATTGTCTCAAAGGACAGGCTGGAATTCTTTGTGAGATCATAAAATGTTAAGGCTTAGACTCCTGTTGGGCATGTCCGACCCATAGCCAGTGGGCCGCATGGCTAAGGGCAGTTACAGATACTACCTGACACAAAATCAGAAACTTATTTAACATAATGCGAGACTTTCTGTGATCCTCTCTGGAGTCTGAATGTGTGGTTCTCAAGCGTGAGATTTATAGACGACAGTGTGGTGCCACACAGTCACAAGGCTGGACATATCTCATATTTCTCAGGACGAGCCCACCGCCACGTGCAATTACAGTTTCATTCTCAAGTGCCAACGGATGGGACACTTATTGCCTCCCAGTGCAAAGCATTCTATTTTGAGATGGTGTTAGGGTGTTGAGAATTCTTTCTTTCTTTTATTTGAGACAGTGCTGGGATTACAGGTGTGCGTCACTACGCCTGGCTTGCTTTAAAACATTTTAACTGGAATATGTTCCATTCTCGTGTGCTTCAGCCTATTTTTCTGGGGCAAAGCAGAAAACCTCATTTTGTCAATACATTGGTTTGAATGTATTTCTTTTGTCTGAAAAAAAAATCTCCAAGTACTTTTCTGTAACTAACCAAGTCTGGTAACTCTTCCCCATGTCTTTTCTTCCTAGACTGTCACTGACTCCCTAGACTTCATAGATCATGAAGTCTATGAGGATTACACTGGCACCTCCTCAGTGAGATTCATACAAGAGTCCATGTCACCTCCTCCTCCCTTTCCTGGATACATAGATCCTTTTGAGCTTGCATAACATGATTTTAGCTGAAATTAGGTGAGGCTCACATTTCTCTAAAGTTGGTCACTTGGGCCAAATAGCGATGAGACCATCCACATCCTTTTCTTTTTTTTCAGACTTAATTCATTTATTTTTCTTGTATAAAAACCCTTATGTGATAGCCACAGCTGGAGCCTGGGTCCTCTGAACAGAGACTCTGGTGTGGATTTTCACAAGATCATCAGTGAATTCCTGATAAGGAGACTTGGTGAACACAGTCTCTTTCCAGAGGTCAGGGGTCAGGTAGCTATAGGTCTTGGAGATAGCGTCAAAGGTGGCCTTGGCAAAGTTGCCCAGGGTGGCAATGCAGCCCCTGGCTGAAATGTAGCAGTCATCTATACTGGCCATCAGCAGTAGCTTCTTGGGCACAGAAGCAGAGACAATGCCAATGCCTCTGGGGGCGGGGATGAGGCGCAACAGCACAGAGCCACAGCGGCCTGTCACCTTGCATGGTACAGTGGACCACCCACATTCTTACCAGTGCATTTGGTTCACTTAGTCCGGGATTCCACACAAACATCTCCTCAGCCACCAGGCACTCAGTATTGTCAGAAGGGGCACATGATCATGGTGACTATGGACTGAATATGACCAAGTCATCTCTGTGCTTGCCATTGGCAAGAAGGGTGGTGGTGTTTAGCCTAATGCTGTCCTGCTTCTCAGAGAAGTTCAAATCAATGGCTAGTCAATGGGAGACAAAGGCCCAATGTCTGGTTCCATTTGAAACAATTCTAAAGACTCATCGCAGCTCCAAGCTCGCCCGAGATACCAGTTATGGCCTCATCTCTTTCTGCACATTTGAGCATCTTTCAAGGCCCAGTCTGTGCCTCCTGTCCTTTACAGAGCCTGCTCCTGAACTCTTCCCAGTATATAAGTGCCCCTGTGCAGATCTATCCCTGATGGCTTACTCACCCCCTTTATCCAAAGCTCTCTCACCCATCCTCACACCCTGCTTTTACAGAATAGGAAGAAACAACGTGCTGCCTCTTGTAAGTATTCAACTTCTACTTCAAACCCAGTGAACTTTTTCTGCAAACACCTGTCCATCCTAGGGGAGACTTGCCTGTTCTGATTATATCAAAGGAACTCTTTCATGTTCCCCTCTCTCAGGCCAAACAAGCTCTAGATAGCATGCACAGTCTGGCTGTTCCAGGGCAAGAAAACACCAAGGATGAGCAGATCAATCTCCATTTACCTGCACCAGCTCAGTGTGTGTCTCCGCCCTCTTTGCTCTTTCCCCACTGCTGGTCTACTCCCCTCAGCACTGCTACGACCTGAGCCGTGCTACCCACGGACAGCTCTGCTGTGTGCCTCTCCCCACACCCACCCAAGTTTCCCATGATCTCAGTCCTCAAGGTCACTGCAAGTTTGAGTTCCTTCTCTTTGTCTCCTATTCTTGTCACTCACAGTGCCTTTTAAGAAGAAGAAGTCAGGCTGATCAAACAAGAACTCTGGGCTAGAATGAGTGCATCTAAAGCCCCGAACAATTGGATTGTGCTTGCATTAGCCCCCTCTGTGGCTTGTTGCCACAAAGGGGGTGCTTTGGTATCTCAGACACTAGCCCAAAGCCAAATCAACAGGTGTGTAGTCACACCTTCTTCCTGTGTCCTGAACTGAAACCCTTCTACTTGGACCTTTATTCTGCCCTCCTGGCCCCATTAGCCCTACTAGATCCCTGCTCTGCACGAAACAGACAAATCTACTTTCAAAGCATAATCTCTAGCCCTAGCTATTTTGTTGTTACGCTCTCTCCTGTCTAGGTTATTTTGTTAATGGAAGAAATGTGGTCTTTTCTTGCTGCAGGGGTGACCTACCACCCCAAATGTTCACATGACCACCCATATAAATTCAGAGAAAGCTCAAGGACAAGTCTATTGAGGTCAGTGCCCCTGAAGCTGATTCTCAAACTCACTTTCTTGCTCCTCAAAAAAGTGTCTCCCTTTGTGGATGTCTTCCAGGTTTTCCACGTTCATTGTCTACTTAATTCTCTTCATAACAGGTGCACTTCCTAGGCACAGAGTAACCAGGAAGAAGCTGGAACTGGTGTTAGGTCCAGATAAAAGATTAAGCTGGTTCCGCACCAGCAAAGAGTTCTAATCAGTCCATGGTAGAGAAGGGCATTACTTTAAAGGGACTACTTTAAATTTTTGTAAAGCATTACAAAATGAACAACATTAGTAGGGATCAAAGCAGCCATTTTCTGGCAACCCAAGGCATATTACACCTGAGAGCTAGCACCTGTAGTTAGAATGAAACAAAAACGGTCTGAAATGGGAGAAGTAGGGAGTCCACACTGTCTTATTTTCTACAGTGTCATAGTCATTGTGCTATAAAAACAGAACCAACCTCTTTTCTTGTCACTCGGGAGAGTTTTGTGGTCACATAAGTGAGACAGGAAGTCAGAGTGAGGTCAGAACATAGATTTGACACATTGGCTACCTGACCTTGAGAAAATCTTACCCCTTTGTCTCATTTCCTTCTGTGCTCAATGATAGTCATCTGAACCTTGTTGGAAGGTCTTGGTGGGACAGTATCTACCTCACAGGATTATGGCCAAAATTGAAGAGGTTAATGCCTATAATGTGAGGCATAGTGCAGGCACATATACAGCACGATGACTATATTTGCTGTCATCATCATGTCTGCTGTCCTTGTAGCAATTGACTCCCACATTCATTCCTGTATTGATGTCTTTACAACAATTAATGCTGAAGGCTGATGTTCACAGATCACGTACACTCAAGCAGGCACACACACACACACACACACACACACACACACGAGTGGTGGTGTCTAGCAATCTTCTAACTTGTGATGACTGCAGACACCTTTGACTGTCACAGCTTGGGACTGGCTGCTTTGTATATGTAGTGGAGGAACATTAGGGACATCCTACAAATGACAAGATAGCCCCATAACAGATATCAATGACTCTGAAGCGGACAGGTCCTCCTATAATGTAGAGGTTGTCAAGCTTTTGATGTTACAAGTTCCATGAGAAATAGGTTTCACTTTGTAGGTTCTGTAATACCTGATACAACCACATGACTTTGACTTGTAGGTTCTGTAATACCTCATACAACCACATGACTTTGACGCTGGATCAGAGAAGCAGCCCACCGATAATACCTATATCAGTGTGTTAACAGGAAAACCTTATTTAATAAAAAGAGATGGGAGGTCTGATTTGGCCTGAGACCAGTAGCTAGCCGATAGTTATCTAAAGCCACTCCTGTGACACCATCATCACCCATCTCACACAGTGCTCTTCACAACTTTGTATTTCCTACTGGGCAGCACCCAGGCTGATTGGAATCCAACAGTACCTGCCTTTTTCTTTCCTTGCTGTCATGCCTTTCCTTTGAGAACCCACAACATGAGTGTACCCCCTTCCCCGAAGAAGCTGTGCACGTTCCACAGCCCACCCCCAGCCCTTTGCCCTACCACAAACACCTCCACTCCCAAAAGGGATCCCTTGCTTCCTCTTTCCTTCCTCTCTTTCAGGGTTGGGCACAATGGCAGTGAGGGCAATTAGAAAGGCATTAATAGTGTCTGAAGACACTGGAGCATTCTTGGGGTCCAACAGCTTTGCAAAGAAAAGAAGCAACTAGCTTCAAGAGGCATTTCCAAGATGAATGAATTGGATCTGGTGATTGATAGTAGACATGTGAATGAGAGAGTGGATAGGGTAATTGTGGAGGAATTGTGCAGACTTGTCCCCAACTTTTCATCTGGAAGAATGTAGGGTGGGTGATGCTATTTATATGGTAAGATGGTGGATAGATGGTGCTATTTATATGGGCTAAGACGATGGGAGTTAGAGCAGATATCCATGTGGGAGTAGGCTTCATGTTCCATTCTGGACAGGTTAATTTTAGATACTTATAGCAAATCCATGAGCAGATATCCAGAGGCAGTTAGAGATGGTGGCATAAAAATAAAAATAGGATTGAGGACTGGAGGTAACATTTTGGAAACAAGCATATGGACTAGAGTCAAGACTGAGCTAGGGGAGAGCTACTGGGGGAAATAATGGAATCTAGCAACGGAAGGAAACCAAGGAGCCTGCAAAACCTCTGGAGAGAGAAAGGAGATGCAGGCAATGTCTGAAAGCAGGTGCTTTTCAGAACCTCAAATGTAGACTAGTGTTACACTGGGAATGGTAGCAGGTCAAGGTATAATATGTTCAAATGAATAGAAAGGAGGGGAAAATACAATGTAGCATGCAGCTCTAGATATGGTAACAAAGAAACTTCCAAATGAATTTCTCACTCGCTCAAAGAAACTTGGTTCTGGGTCTAAACCAACACTCTAACTAACCTTAATGTGCTTTTAAGTATCCAATTGATGTTAATTCTACTTTTGGATCCTAAGCTTAGAGATGGTATTTATTCCTTTATGACCCCATTTTTGCACCCTATTCTTTAAAAAAAAATGTATTTTGATTTAATGATCTTACATAATTTTAAACTCTTATTTATTTATCTATTTTCTATGTCTTATCTATTTATCTATGTTTAATATTTATATGCCTGGCATCTATACCTGGTCATCACTGCAAGAACATGAGCAGGTAGAATAACTCTCTGATAAAAGGAATCAAAATTCAGCACTAAGACATATAGGCCAGATGGAAATAAGTATTTCTACAAACATATACATTCTACTGTCTGTTCAAATGAGGCTAAAATGGTTGAATCCATATGTAAGGAACACTGGCTATGACAGTCATTCTTCTGTTAAGGCTGCAGGATTAGCATCAAGTCTAAATGTATGAGGTGTCTGCAATTATCCAGTTGACAGTGCACCAAGGAAGAGGTCTTAAGTGTTTAATAGGCTAAAACCCAGGTCAGAAAAAAAAAAGAGTATTCACCTAGCTTTGACTTGTCCTGATCTTTTACAGAATTGAGTTTAAGAAAATGAAATACATTTGCCACTATTCTGACTCCCACAGGGTTCTAAGTGTGATGGAGGAAGAATGCTGTGTGTGACAAGATGTTTCATTTTGGTGTTTGGGGTTTCTGTTACCTTCTGAATGGCTGTGGGCTTAGACATTCAATTTCTTCTTATTTAGCCACGTTTTATCCAGCTGTCAGAGGCATTAGATCTAATCACTGCCACTTTCTTTGGAGAACAGTAACCTGTGCATGGTCATATTTTCCACCCCTTTCAGTGGTAGGAAAAGAGCCAATTAAGCCTCATCCTGCAGAGGTACAATGGCTAAACACACAAAACGCAAACCTAGCAACTCTGTTAAAGTTTTGCATCCATAGCCTATGAAATGGGAAAGAGGAAGAGGATGCCAGTCACGCCAGGTCTCTGAAAATGAGGGTCACTTTCTCTTTTTAAACGAAGGGCACATGCGGTCCCCTGCCTCCAGTGTATTTCTTCTGCTTCCCTACAGAGTTCGTGAAGAAGAGGAAGAAGAGGAAAGAAAAGAAGGGGTTAGCTTGGATCATGATTTTTGCCAGTAATGGACGAATAAATGGCTCATTCCAGGAAGACAGAGAAAATGGGCTAAATTAGAAACCATTTCACAATGCTGGGCCTCAGTATCAAGTTGAGCCAAACCGAATCCAGCACAGCAATTTCCCACCTCCCAACTGTTTCTGCCTGTGCTCAAAGCTCCAATTATATCAGCCTGAGTACTTCTTGTAAACTCCAAACTCTGGCTTCACTAGCTTGCCTCCCCGGCCCCCACCTTGAGCTCTCTCTGGCTCTAAAAGGGAGTGTTGACTGTCAGTAGATTTGGACTTCCTTCCCTTCTTCAGCTTTCCTGAGCTGCCTCCCTTTTCTCCAGGTTCCTTTATTAAAAATGCTAATTCTACCATTTTCTGCCTGGATCCCCGACAAACAGTCAAAAGGAGCAGAGGATGGGAAGGAACACGAGTGCAGAAATGATCTGAACCAGGGAGTAGCTTTTTATCTGCCTGTCCCTCTGTGGATGCTCCTAGCCTTCCCTGAGGCTCACAACAGTGCAGGCACAGCAGGGGCTGGGGGAGGAGGAGGAGGAGGAGGCTGAAAAAAATTTTTTTTCTCATTTTAAAATTAAAATCCCCTAAAAAGAAAAAAAATGCTGTCCTTGTAACTTTGGCAGGGACTTTCAGCTTTTGTTCTCTTTGTCAGAGTGGCAAATTTCATCTTCTATTCAGGAGGGTGAGAGAGGAGGAACAGAGGCTTGCACTATATCAGGTTCTATAGAAAGGCGGGGAGGAAGAGAAGTTGAGGAAGAGTAATCAGAGGGAATACAGGGAGCAGGAGTGAAGGATGTGGTGGCAGCAGCAGAAAGTACAGAAGGGAAAGAGGGATACAAAGAGAAGGCTGGGGTGGACATAACCGAATAGGGACGCAAATGAAGAGTAAAGAAGGCGGTGGAAGACAGTGAAGAACTGGGGTGGTTGTAGAACTATAAAAACTGCATATAGGGAAAAAGACTGGGGTAAAACCCCAGAGATCAGCTATTCACACCCCACATCACCAAGTGTTATACAGGATTATGTCCATCATCCAGGAAATGCAGAGATGTGTGTGGTACCCATACTTCCCACATCATCTAGTAAGCATCGATATATGACGTGCCCCGCCTTTGTCTTTCTTTTATTTTAACCAATTTCTTATTTAAAAACTTTTTATGCCCTGTGTCATGGCATTGTTATACTATGGATATTCTTAGAGCATGGACATATCTCATGTAAGTATGCTTACCAAGTTCTACACCCCACATTTGTTCTCTCTCTCTCTGTATGAACTCATGCCTAACCCCCAACCCCCAATTAGTTTTGGTATTCTTCCCCAAAGTCCCTCATTTTTTCTGTACTTCAGGTAGTAAAACACCTTTTCCATCTGACTGTGAAAACTCTAGAGGCCATTTTAAGTGGTTGTCCAAAGCTGGGAAGAAGGAGTTCATTGAAGAGGAAATAAATGCACAAGCTGCCATCAGGAGGCCTGATCCCAGATAATTCAATATTAATCAGCTGTGTGACCAGCTGGATTAGCGTGAAGCCTGTTTTAGCTCTGACAGTCTTAAGGCCTGATCTTCCTTAAGTCTTGAGGAGAGCAGCACACTGGGGGATGGGTTTCAGAGCCTCCCAGCCTTGGGCTCAAGTCTTGGCTTCACATAATCATAAGCCAGGTAGTAATTTATTTGGCCTTCTGATGCTGATGTCTCCAGAGGCAAGCTCGGGGTGAGAAGGCTCACCTTCTCAGGGGAGCCACAGGAGTAAAAATCAATTCTCCAAGGTGACTCCCCGATTGTCACAGCTCCCCTAGGCTGAGGGAAATAACGAGTTTCACTTACTACAGAGTTAGTATTTATATCTACAACTTTGCAGCCATTAGAAAAATTAATAGCCATAAATTTTAAGTAGTCTGTATAGTATACGACAGACACTTCTGTTTGCTTGATAATTTAAAAATACCTTGCAATGGCCCTGTAAAATGGCAATTGTGCCCCGTGAACAGAGCATGATGTGAGGCAGGGGTTCTCAACCTTCCTAATGCTGTGATCCTTTAATACAGATCCACAGCCATAAAATTGTTTTCGGATCTATTTCATAACTGTAATTTTGCTGCTGTCACATATCGTGATATAAATATCTGTGTTTTCTGATGGTCTTCAGTGAGCCCCGTGAAAGGGTCGTTAGATTCCCTGAAGGCAGCTCAACCCATTCCTTGAGAACGGCCGATGTAAGCAAAGCATGGGTAAAATCCTTCATTCAGGACGGAGTAGGCCTCCAACAAACGGCAGCACTTCCTGCTACTAATGCTGCTACTCACAGCATCTGAGTCGGACCTAAAGAAGTGAACTAAAGTTGATCTTAGCGAGATTCATTTCCTCCCTGATGGTGTTAAAAAAACGTGGGCCTGAAGGACATAGAAAAAATTTCAGAAGTTAAGTCCTAGTACACACTACCTTGAAGAAATTGTGTGTGAATATGTGTCCATACACATACGTGCATGTGTATGCATGTATATGTGTATGCATATATATAGGTATGCATATATATGTGTATGTATGTGCACATGTATATATTATATATGTCTATATATTTATATTTTATTCATATATAAATACATAAACACATTTTATATAAATTATATAAATTTCTATATATGTATAAATTTATATATGTATATGAAAAATTCTAAAGACCCATTTTGAGTGAGAATTCTGTGTTAAATCTCACTAGAGACCCCTCACCATGTCACCCCTGTGTTACTGACATGAAGAAGCAGCCTAGATGACTGTAAGATATCACTAAACTGGTTTGTACGAACTCAGAGAGCAAGAGAAACACCGGCCTTCCTTGCCTCTCCCTGGGGATCTGCCATCCTGTCTGAGATGGGCTCTTTTGCAGTCTGTGCTGGGTGTTTCTTAGGTGGAGGGTGCTAAAGAGGGAGTGACTCAGAAGGGTAAAGAAATCCCTGTTACTCTTCCTCTCCAAAGCAACCACAGCGAGATGACAGCCACCAGCTCTGCTCATTCATTCCGACTTAATGCTTACTCCGCAGTGCTGTGGGATGAATCGTGCCTTCCCTGAAATCCAGATGCTAAAGCTCTCAGTTGATCTGTGACTGTGCTGCAACAAAAGCCTTTAAGGAGGTATACGGAGTTGATTTCTTATTCAGCAGGACTGGTGTCCTTAGAAGAAGAGGAAAGGAGGTCCCAGAGCTTCCTTCACTGGGTAAGGACAGGGTGAGAGTGTACCTATCTGGACGTCAGAAGCACTCCATCCTAGGTCTCGTAGCCTCCCCAATTGTAAACAAATCAAATACATTTCTGATGTTCAAGTTGTCTAACTCACAGGTTTGTTTTCTTCTTGATTTATTATCTTTATTTATCCTTTGCGAATTTTGTACATCTCTATAATGCATTAGACTATATTTACTCTCACTCTTCCTTGGGATTCTCCTAGATCCAGCCATGTTTCCTTGCCAAGTTCATTTCTTCCTTTTTAATTCATTGAATCCAATGTGTGCTGTTCAAAGCACATGGTGTAAAGCCACCCATTGTCGCACAGGTCACCTACCAGGGGCCAGTTTCCTGAAGAAAACCATCAATCTCTACTCTAGCAACCTTCAGTTGCCAAGTCTCCTCAGCTAGGGGTAGGACATTGTGCTCTCCTCTGTGACTCGATGCTGTGATTTTGTGCAGACAACCACAGCTGCCGAGAGTTCATGAGTACAGTGTCCAGAAGACAGTTTGGCAACATTCCTCCCCATCCTTACAATCTTTCCACTTTCTCTTCCCTTCCACAGTGTTCCCTAAGCTACATGGGCAAGCATGGTTCTTATTGTTGTTGCTTTGGGTGTAATTTTATTTTTTAGAGAGGTGTCTCTTTAAGCCAGGCTGACCACAGACTCATGACAATTCCTTCTGTGTGGAATTACAAGTATCAGCCATAATACGCAACTCAATATTTTGTTATGGTATCTGTGGATGACTAATACAAACACTCTCTCTGACCAAACAAGAAGGCCACATCACACACACAGCACAGGAACAAATAAGGAATAGCCTATGTCCATAAGGAGTTTAGGGTCCTGTGCAAAGACTGACAAGAACACTGGCCATGTGTAAGTGCTGCGATTCTCCAGGGAAGACGCTTTTAAATCATGACAGTGGTGACAGAAGAACAGAAATGAACACTTTGGGAATGTTCTCTGGGGTGAGTTACGAGTAGCTGGGAACAGGATGCTATGAATCCATAACCCTGTCTTCCTCTACCCCACATCTTGTGGCTATTCCAGGAACATTCTCTTCCCAGAAGTCCATCTTCTACAACATCTAGCTCTATCTGTGTCATAGATACACACTCAAGTGACCCAAGCTAAGCTTACAGGGACTCTATTAGATGCCATTTGCCATAGGGTGAGCCTTTGTCCTATCTGCATTTGTTTTCTATAATTGTATGAAGGATGCACTATGACCACTGTATTTCCTTCCCGTGTGTGTGTGTGTGTGTGTGTGTGTGTGTGTGTGTGTGTCACTGCCCAGGTGTTTCCTTCATATTCTCTTATTCATTTCAACTCACTCATTCATTGGTTTCACAAATATTTAAAGCTAGCTTCTAACTTTCCCATACCCAACTATCTTAAATCTTATACTTTATACATGTTACACCAGATCTATAACAACTGTGGGCTTCATCATAGGTGTGAAGAGATTTCTTACTTCCTTACTTGAGACTAATCCCTGTCAGAAACCCAGGTACATAACTTACGCCTGTGTGTGTGTGTGTGTGTGTGTGTGTGTGTGTGTGTGTGTGTGTGTGTGTGTGTAAGACAAAGAGAGATACACAGAGATAGAGAGACAGAAAGACAAGAAAGACAAGGCCAAGGAGACAAGCAGAAAGAGGGAAGGAGACTGAGAGCACACCCCAGCTTCATGCACTCTGATATACATTGGAAATTGAATTTAATAAGCCCTGTGAAATTAGGGAACTGACAATAACAACAACAACAACCAGACAAACAACATCCCCCCATTCCTGCTAACGCTTCACCAAACATGGATTGTTCACTAGCCTTGTGCCACAGTTTCCTTGCACCCTACAGAACTGAAGTTGAAATTTAATTACCTTTGCAATGGTTTTAAAGTTAGGCCTTTAGCAAGTGCTTAGGTCATAAAGGTCACATGTTCTCATGGGTGAGGTATCACCAGAAGATTTCTTATAAATGTGATTTGGCTTTGTTTTTCTCACCTCAAGTGTCACCTCAAGGACCTCAGTTGTCCTTCCTCTGTGTTATGATGCTAAAAAGTCCCTTACCAGATACTACCATGTGCTTTTAGACTTCTCAGCCTACATAACTAAAAAAAAAGTCTTCTATGGTTTATAAATGACCTAGTCTACGGAATTCTGTCATAGCAGTGTAAAACTGACCAAGAATAGACCAGGTGATGATATCACAAACATTTGAAGTATGTGTGACTTTGGAAATGGATTTGTGAAAAGGATAGATGAATTGAAGGAATACGTGGACCAACGATCCTACATTTCCATGATGGCAGTACTAAGAATAATCCGATGAAGAAGGACACAGATATAAATGCTGTAGTAGAGTCTTTTGGAGCTCACTCAATAGTTGTGACTGGAATGTTGATAGAGACAGTGAATGCCTTTATTATGATATGTTCACTAAATGTGCTCTAGGGTGTCTCACTCCATGACAGTGTACTCTTTCAAGGTCATAGTAGGTTTGCAAGACCAGCATGATGCTTTGCCTTATAACCTGACCACCTTCCAACAGTTCCTGTCCCTTAAAGTTTTCACCCACTCATCATTGCAACAATGGGTTGGTATTCCAAACACATGAACTTCTGTGGTGTCAACTATGTGCAAGCAGGGAGCCTTGGGGGAGGCAATTAGTGAAGGTCACCTTTGTCACACAATTACAAAGAACTTGATAAAGTTATTTCCTTGTCCCATTTTGGAACTCTATGAAAAGTAAAACTTGGGTGTGATGCACCCAGATAAGTAGTACCAAGCATTGGGACTTTACATTTACATGGCTCTTTTAGCCATTTACAGTGAGATCAAGAACAGAGAGATTATTTAAAGATGAACTATATAATTAAAACGTAATCAGATTGGGAGAATTTGAAACCTGGCTTTACATAGATTTAAAAAAATGCATGGGAGAAAATACTAGAGCTGCAGTCCTGCCCTCAAACGAAGGAAGACCACAGGACAAAGACATTAAAGCATTGAGCTACTCCCCACTTTCTCCTTCCAGGCCCAGAGATCTAGGAGGGTAGAATAGTTTATGAAGAGATGATCTGGAGGCCCTCTATGGGTTCATTGCCTGGAATCTCCTGGGGTCAGTGCTCTCCATTCTGGGACAGGTTTCCTAAACCAAAGTTTAACTGACCGCAGGTATAAACTGATCTGTACCATGATGGCTGTCGATCTAGAAGGTAGAACTAGAAAACCTTGGTAAAGTCTACATGCCTAAAGTCCTAGGTCTTCAGGCTCTCCCATTATAGCTACAACATGTAGGGACCTCATAGCTGTCCTGGATAAGAGTCCAAAGGCTGCTGACGGGGAGCTGTCCAGACAAAGACTTGCCTAAGAAGCAGAGCCGCTGCAAGGAGCTCTTGCATAGTGAAGCTTTTGGGATGGGGCCACACTCAAAACCCCAAAATGATAAAGATACCAGCATGAAGTGCCAGCTTAGGAGAGCCACAGGAATGCAATTTTAACCCTAGACATAAAGGGCCTAAACATAAAGATGGAGAAATTAGAGGCTTGGGAGCCAAGTCTAGTTTGCTCCATTGGAAAACATGAACCTGAAGAACATCTTTCTGCTTTGAGACTCCATGTTTTCCTTGTTAGATTTTGAGGTTCCTTGGGACCACTTTCCCTCCCCCCACACCCTTTTCTTGCCAATGGCTTTCTTTTGGAACAGGGATGCTACCCTGTACCTACTGTAGCAATGCATGATGGAAGCAGGAAATTTGAATTCACAGGCTCACCGTTGGAGAGAATGTGATTCAGGACAAATCACACTTGAGCGTTATGTACATCCAGATTCAGTGAAGCTTGGCCTTTTGGGATGTGTTGAGACTTTGGGGCTATTGGGTGAAATGAAACGATTTCTTGAGAAAAACACAAGTTTGAGGGGGCCTGGTATGGTTTCAAACGTTCCCCTTAAAATTCATTCTGGCTGGGAGGTGGTAATGCGCGTCTTTAATCCCAGCACTCAGGAAGCAGAGACAGGTGGATCTCTGTGAGGTGGAGGCCAGCCTGGTCTGCAGAGTGAGTTCCAGGACAGCCAGAGCTACATGAAGAAACCATGTCTTAAAAAGCCAGAAACAAATAAACAAACTAATAAATGAATAGATAGATGATAGATAGATAGATAGATAGATAGATAGATAGATAGATAGATAGATAGATATCCATGCTAACCTTTAATCTGTCTTAATAGTATTAAGAGCGTTGTCTCAGCAATCAGTAAGTTATCGCTCCAGCTGTGGCTCTCAGCCTCCTAATCTTTTCTGCAACCCTTCAGTACAGTTCCTCATGTTGTGGTGACCCCTCCCCAGCATAAAATTATTTTCACTGCTACTTTATAACTGTAATTTTGCTACTGTTGTGAATTGTAATGTAAATATGGGTGTCTTACCATGGTCTTAGGTGACCGTTGTAAAGGGCTGTTCCATCCCCAAAGGGGTCTCAATCCAGTGGTTGGGAATCATTGCTCTATATCAGGTTTCCAGTGAAAATGAGTTGGCTTATCTGTGCTATCTTATTGCTCTATATCTTATTGCTCTATATCAGGTTTCCAGTGAAAGTGAGTTGGCTTATCTGTGCTATCTTATTTGAGGTTTCCTGCTCTACTGTCATGGCACAAGTAGCTATTGCCAGATGCTAACATCATTGGTCTTCCCAGCCTCTAGAGCTTAGAAAACATCTATTGCTTATATCAAAAAATGCATTAAAAATCTTATGTATGCTATATAGTGTATATCTAAAATAGCCTTTATACAAAGCTTTGGCCAGATAACTAGTGCAAAAGTTTGCTTTTAATTTTCTTTCTTGCCAATTTTAGCTGCCTGGCCCCCTCACTCTTGTTGCTCTGGGACTGCATCTTCATAGATAGGCTGGATCTAGGGGCTGAGGCTAAGACAATCTCATACAGGTACTTTCTGGTTCGGGATGGTGAACAGTGCACATAAGTTTTTGTAGGGGGCCATATTGCATGCAACTGGTTGAAAGTATACTTCAAATTCTGAGTTTTGAGTTTTGGATTTTCATGTGAAATATGTGAAATAATGTGAAATGGGACTTCCTCTCATGAGGTTGGACAAAGCCACGGCTCCCAGTCAGGCCACACAGTTGCCAGGTAAATAAGTAACACTCTCCAATACTAAGCTTCAATACTGGGTTCATAGATCATGAGTATTAAGTCACTGTGTGGGCAGGGGAGTTACAGTATTTAACTATGTAATCCAGACGATCCCCAAACTCACAATTTCCCTTTATGATCTTGAGTATTGGGATTATAGGTGTGAGCTACCACACCTGGCTAAATACATTTTGATCTATGGTATTTTTGCATGGGTTAGGTTTATTGGGATGTATCATTAATATTATTTGAGGGGCATCTGTGCTTCAATTTACCCAGCTATGAAATGCGGACAGACGTTGGCAGTACCTCCTTATAAGTTTGTTGTAGAGGCTAGATGAATTAAGTGCTTTGAACCGGTCTACCACATCATAAGCCCTGAATGATGGCTAGTTGTTATTCTCTATCTCCTTTTCTCAGGTACCTAAGATAATACCCGAGACATCAAGAAGGGCTTTCTAAATGAATAAGTAATAACTGTGCTCTACTTCAGCAGTGCTTGGAAGACAAATGAATTAAGTCATAAAAGAATACCATGCCATAAAACACTGATATCTCCTTAGGAGACGGGAGGACTTAAACACCGGGTGTCACGCAGAGGGTTGATAGAGCTTGCATGCTTACCCTCAAGTGCCACCATTCACTTATTCACTCCAGGAACATTTATTCGGTGCTTAGTAATGAATGTGACAGGAAACACCACAGAGTTATGAAAACGAAGATGACATAACCCTGAACTGGCAACTTGGTGTAACAGGCACAGGGAGACAGACACATGGATGATTATAGTTACTGGATTATTGTAATTATCATTTGAAACAAAAAACATAGACAGTAATGTATATAACAGGATAATGGGAGAGGCAAAGGGCTGCTTCTAGGCTGGATGTCATTGGTAGGCATCGCTGAAAGAGCATCTCCATATAGACGTAAACACTAAGAAGGCACTTGTGGGGAGACAGAGAGAGAGAGAGAGAGAGAGAGAGAGAGAGAGAGAGAGAGAGAGAGAGATTGATTTCCCAAATGCTACATATCTGCAGTCAAAGGTAGTGGAGACATGGTCATAGATAGCACGGTGCACACACAGCCTCTGTGACAGACTCACTGCCATAGCATTTCAGTCAGAGAGTGATTGGGATGAGAAGGCTGGAGGGCTTGGCAGAGATGTGGACAGGGGAAGCTTGTAACTCATCTTTGACGGTGGCTTCAAATTTCTTTTCTGTGGGGCTTCAGAGACAATGAATAAGTTTGAGGCAGAGTGCATAATGGGCAGATCTTTCTGATAAATCTTTTTGGTGGCTGCAGAAGAAGGACTCGGGGATAATTAAGGAGCTGGGAGCCAGATAGTAGCCAGTCTAAGGACACAATGAGAGATAGAGCCCCTTCCCAGAGAGTTGTGGTCTTACAAATTAGTCTATGTCCTTGAGTGAGAGATCCAATAAACATGGGGGGCGGGTGCGCCATGCTAAACTTTGAGGAGTTATCCCAGAGGCCTGACCTCTTTACTGGTTTCCTTTCCTTAAGAATTTTATGAAGGACTGTCTCCATGGGTCTTCCTACGAAAGCAGGGTATGTTGTCTTGGTTACACTCCTAAGGTATCAGCACTAAATTCTAATGCCAAAATTTGTTCAGAAATTTAAAATATCGTCTTGGAAAAATAACAATGTTAAACATTCTTATATTTGCATTAGCAAAATAGCTTTGGGGAGGGTGTGTGTGTGTCAAGAGACAGAAAGTTAGCAATAAAGGTGCTCCTAGCTTCTCAATAAATAAAAACTAAAACTCAAAGCCATAGTAAAAGCAATCAATCAATCAAACAAACAAAAACCCCAGCAACCAACTAACCAAACAAGAACCAAAAAATACCGTGAAAAAAACAGACAAACAAAACAACAAAAAACAAAGGTCCTACTAATCTTCTCATACACACACACACACACACACACTGGGGGGACGCAGAGGAGAGAGAGAGAGAGAGAGAGAGAGAGAGAGAGAGAGAGAGAGGATGAGAGGATAGAGGAGAAATTGTTTTCCAGCTGTACAGCTACTGTGATTATCAATCATATTTTCAATATCTCCAACCTCAGAACCATTTCTTATTTTTTTACCAATCCCTATCTCACAGTGCCTTAGGTTACCAACTCGAACTCCAACCATGCCCTACATTCTATATCTCAGGCCATAGTAAATTTAATTTCTAAATTGGTTGAAGATAGCAAGAATGGGAAAAGTTCTGAGATAGCATCATAGGCCTCCTCCCTGAGCTTTAGTTCAAAGGATTTGTAGTTTAGGCCTAGAAAACAGTAGACTTAATGCATGGATAGGCATCCTCCTCCCTCCCTCCCCCAAATCCTCTGGTGCACAAGGGTGCAGCAGGGGGTGCTGGGAAACAGAGTCTTTGATGATGTGTTCTCCCTGCTGTGAAGACTAATGACTTCAAAGAGGGCATCTGCCATGCTGGGGGCTTCCATGGAAAAAATCTGACTGTAGTGTAATTAAGCAAGAGGCCTGAGTTTAGAATATTGTGTCCAACAGCACCCTCCCCTGCCCAGTGCAAAGCACAATTTGGAGAGGAGTGACACGAGGCTTTTGAAGAGCAGAACTGTCTTTGAAGTTAGCAGAGAAAAGAAAAGGAAAAAAAGTCATAAATCAAACTAAATAAAACCCAGGCTGCCCATGGCCTGCTAGAAAGTGGCTGAAATTCAAAAGTTTTGAACAGTGGAAGCAAGGCCCCTCTTCTTTTTTTCCTTTTTTTTCTCAGCTCCCCCCCCCCCCGGAGCTGAGGACAGAACCCAGGGCCTTGTGCTTGCTAGGCAAACGCTCTACCACTGAGCTAAATCCCCAATCCCAAGGCCCCTCTTCTTAAAACCTTTCCCTAGCAAGTGTGGTATCTGACCCTAGAGCCCTTCATTCTAAAAGGAAGAACCATTTAATGTTATTGCCGTGGCTGTTAGCAAACATCTCTGGGAGCCATTCACCTTTGCCTTCGCTGGTTCTGTCATTTCCAGTCAGCCTTCAAGCTCTGCAACCTGGAGAGAACTCCACAGGTGCTGAACCAGCCCAGCCTCTGCCTTTTTGTTATTTCCTAATCAACACAGCATAGCGCATAACAACTGGGTGTTGACAGTGTAAGTGGTTATTATCAGTAAGCTAGGGATAACTTAAAGACTATAAGGAGATGCGCATAGGTCAAATGCATAGGTTATGGGGATGTGAGCCTTCATGAATTTTAGAAACAGTCGTCTGTGGACTCTGAGTGATGATGTCACTTCTTACAGGGTCTCCATGAAACAGTTACTACTAATTAAGTCACTGGGGAGGAAGTGGAGATGCAGTGAGCTTAGGGATTTGCTTGAGGGAAGTAGGTAGATAATAAGGGGAGGAGTCAGGAACTGGACTCAGATGATCTGTAGAGTCTAAACTCTTACGTTCTTCTGGCTTAGCTCCATATAGACTAAAACTTCTTGTCTCTGAAATGAACTAGATCTGAATGTTTCTGGATCACTAAAGAGTGGATAGCAAACAGATAAAAAAAAAGAACCCCCAAACCAACAAATACAGTCCCTCCTTCATGACCCACACATAAATATCTATCCTGTGAGCTCAAGTTTCATCATACTAGGAATCTCCCCAGAAGCCATTATTTAATTTTTATTGGAATCCATTGTGTATATCTGAGAAGCATTCTCAATAACAAGCCCTTGTTTCAAGCCTTATTAACTAAGCGGATGTCAAGACAAGCTAGTGCAGAAGACAAAGTGGCACAAGAGAATGGACAGTAATCACAAATCAACCAAAAATGGATGGAGGTGGCTTCCAAATGGGGATCTTGGAAGGTTTTATGGTGAAGCAGTCATTTGGGTTTGAAAAAACTGTAGAATAGTAGAACTAGAGGGAAGAAATGTCCTGAGCCTGAGTGGAGAAGGCAGTGTGAATAGTGGTTCATTAGGGCTATGAAAGATACTGGGTCCACTTTGAAGGAGCTGCTGTGAGAGACTTTGCTGAGGACTTCCATTGGGGTCACACTCACCCACAGATCTCCCATACAGCCTGTGGCCACACTTCTGAGGTCACCATACCTCCTTCCATTCCTACTGGAGAATCTCATGCAAATTATGTCTCCCCTTGTGTCCTGGTTTCCTCACTTCCAAAATTAGCACAGGTGTGCATTCATAAAACACTTTGAAATAATGCCTGCCACCAAGAAAGCACTTAGTAAATTTGACCTTTTACTAGCTAAACTGGAGGTCAGACATAAACAACTAGAGCAGTCCATCTCTTAGAAGGATGTATACGACATGCAGTCTCCCTTCCTCACTTGTAGAGACAGTGGGCCACTGCAATGATTTCTTCAAATGTATTTTGCTGATGTCCAAAGCAGTTTAGTTTTCTGTATTAAAGTTCACCTACTGATCATGTGATTTTCCAACACCAGCAGGAAAACACCAACTGACAGCCTCAGGCTAGACAAAGAACTGGAGGCAACTAAGAATTGAGGTGAGGTACTTTTCTCCTGGGAAGAGTCACTCTGTTGGCTATTCAATACCAATCATCAGTGCTAAAACCATATACATACAAGTGATATATGGACAGAGTAGGTTGTATTTACATATTTAGGAATATATAGACACACATATCATATATATGTTTAACAACCAATTAAAAATAAAGAAGTCATGAATTTGAGAAAGAGTGCAAGGTGGAATGGTCATAAAGAAGAGTTGTATAGGAAAGGAAAGGCAGGGTATTGCAATTATAGTATAATTTCAAAAGAATATAATTTTAAAAAGAAAATAAAAACATACTGCTAACTAATCTGAGTTTCTTTTAATAGGAGTGCACATCTATAATCCCCTCACAAGAGAGGTGGAGACAGGGGGATCCCTGAAACTCACTGGAGTAATCCGGACCAACAGAATGAGTTAACTTCAGGTTCAGTGAGAAACTCTGACTCAAAAAAAAAAACAAAACAAAAAAAAAAAAAAAAACAAGGTGGAGAATGACTGAGGAAGATACTTGATGCACAATTTTAACCTCTACGTACATATCATACATCACACACACACACACACACACACACACACACACACACACAATGCAGGTAGGATGAGAGAGAATAGTTGGAAGACTTAGGCACTTACGAAGAAATGTCTCAAAATAGTTATCCTATGCACAATGATGTGAAACACCATAAAACTTAAGGTCAGGCATCCACCCCACACTGTATACAAATTCAGCATATTCTTTAATCAACATCAAGCTATCAGAGAAGTTAGGAGTGAAGCATAAAAGAGAGTAAATCCATTCTTTTTTTCTTCCAAGGACAAAACTGCCCAAATAAGTGGAAGGCACAGGGAACCATACTTTTCATTCAACCCAAAGTTCTGTTTTAGGATCTGTGTTACGACACTAGAATGAGTTGCTTCATGAAATACCAACATCCCTGTCACTAATGATGTTCAAACAGTGGCTGGAAGGCCATCGGCTACAAGGGGTGCTACACGGAGTGGCACATGGGATAGTCTGACCTTGAGGTGGGCTCCCGCCTCTCAGTTCCTAGACTTGTCAGTGATCCAGCTGATGCACTCCTGTTCTTGTCCCTAAAATTAGATATGTGACTCACCCCTTCCATGAGAGGAACTCAAATTTAATAAGGTTTTATATAAGACCTGTAGTTACCTTTAGAGAACAGAGGCTTGATTTTGTCTTCCCAAACCATACCCGAACTTCGTATTCCTAAATTGGCCACTGGCTTTGTCCAGGAAAGAGTTATAAGATGAGCACACCCTTTTCATTTATCTGACACTGGTTGACTGAGTCCCTAAGTTCCTGGCAGTACGTTAGGGTATGATATTGCAATGACATATGAAACATTATTTTCTCCACTGTGTAATTTGCATTCTGGTGGTATGTTTGGCTAAACTCACCTGCCAAATTGACATCAAGATTGCATCATTTGGTAAAAGATCAAAGAGCACAAAATAGGTCACAACTAATGCGAAAAACGACTTTAGCATTCAACCGTATACTGATCCAGAACATACAAATTTATGAATATTATTGAGTACATCACATCTTATTTAGGTCTTCTCAATAATCTTTGTGATAATTTTATTGAATAGATAACATTTTTACCCTTAGTTACAGCGAAATCAAGGCTTATAAAAGCCACAAAATTACCCCAACATAACAGCTTTTTACATAAAAGAAAGATTTGAGCCTATGTCTCTCCGACTGTCTCTTCCATTATGTTATGCCATCTCCCATAAACGTTAAACATTAACAAGTCAGGGCTAGGGAGGGAGCTCAGTGGTACGGTGTTTGCTTAGCAATGCAAGAGGTTCTGAATTCAATTCCTAGCACCTAAAATATAATAATAAAATGAGTGGGTAAATATCAACTCTAGTGGGTAGGAGGTATGCAGTTTCCTGGCTGGCCGGAAATAGTTTGACCAAGTGCATGCAGAGTGTTAAGAATACCCAAGATCATGTCTCAGAAATACTTCTGAGTATGTCTCAGATGACCTTGTCCCTAGGTCAGGTACCATGAATAAAATAGGCAAGTCTGTGTTTCAGGTGTGAAAAATATGTTACTCACTGGATAAGGGCTCTGAAATTTGCCTAGAGCAAGGCCCTGTCTCCATGTTTCATTCACCTTCTATAGGTACTGCATGCACTGTTCTAAGATGACCATGATGGCTGAACGCTGGCCGTGATGTTGCACTAACAATAGCACAAAGATACTCAGCAACCAACGCCTGTCCCCACAGACAGTTACAGCCTAGGGCCCCTCAATATATATCTAGCTGAAGTGTCGTTTTTACCTGAATTGGACAGAGGCCAATAGCACTTACTGTGCTTAGGCCTCCAGCAAGGTCCCTCTAGTGACTTGTTATCCTCCCCAGGATGCTATGTCATTCTGAGAGATTCTCAACTCAGAACACATACTTACTGTTTGACTCTAACCTCAGCTCTGTCCTTGGAAATCCAAAGCTACGTTTCAGCCCTGGCTGTTTGCATCTTGAGTCTCTTGGGGATAACTGCCCTTGAAGTGTTTGACCAAGTAAAGTCTTGTGTAGGGACAATTATGATTTTATATTTTTGCCTGTAAAATGTGGACAAAAGTCTTCCCTTAAAGTTTTGAAGTGAGAATTAAAGCTCGTCTAGTAGTGTGTAAGTAAAATTGATGGTCAACTTCACACGATTTAGAAAGACCTTTTACGTAAAAGAAAGATTTGAGCCTATGTCTGGCAGACTCTGTCTCTTCCGTTATGTTTTAGACAGACCCAGGGGATGAACATATATTTGAGGGATATTCAGGACCTCAGGGATATTCAGGTAATGGAGTTAGGAAGACCATCTTGACTGGAGGTGGTGCTGTTCCTTAGGCTGGGGTCCCAGGCTACATAAAAAGGAGAAAGCTAGCTGACGACTACTAGTTATCTCTCTCTGCTTTCCAACTGTGGATGTTGCTTTAACCTTTCCCACTATGAGTGTCCCTTCCAACAGTGAGCCATAATAAACCCTTCCTGAAGTTGCTTTTGTTAGGTATTTTTGCCACCACAACAAGATAAGTCACGAATACAAGTACTTTGAAGGGTGGCTGCAAGGTCCATGTGAAGGCCGGTTCATTCCTGTGAATATTATCATCACACGTGTTATGCCTGTGTCCATACAGCAGAGGACAAGGAATGATTTAATAGTAGACATGTGTAGTTATGATTCACTGGTAATGTCAGTTCAACTCTAGGTAGGCATTTCCCAGAGTTGACTATGTTCCCTCTGGTAACCATCTCACAAAAGTAAACGCAATTCCACTTAAATCCAGTGTTCTCACATGATTATAAAGGAAAGAGTCCCTGCTGTATATCAGCATGGATGGACAGACTCCATGCTGAGAACTAGCATCTGGGAAGCCCGGTGGGAGACTTGCATCTCTAGAGCTAATTGGGCTAATGCAACCTCAGGGTTTGTGTAGCTGTTTGTAGCCTCATTTCACATCTCTACAACAGAAGTCTAGGGACTCCAGAATGCAAAGGTCTTCAATCCAAAACCCAAGCATGAGTGGCAGGCTTGGCATTGGCTGTACCCCCTCAAGCCCTCACACAAACCTCAGTATGGGAACCTGTGGAAAGGTTAATAAACTTGGCAGGAAGGAAACCACTGAGAAAGGAAAAGGTGATGCCAGTTGTTGAACTCCACTATGGTATAATGGAAACAACCTGGATGTAGGGGTTAGGCTTCTGTGATACTGACCAATGTACCACTGAGTCTCAAATAATAATAGTGTGTGTGTGTGTGTGTGTGTGTGTGTGTGTGTGTGTGTGTGCACGTGCATGTGGCATGTGGTGTATTATGTTGTATAGTGTGTATTGTGTGAGTGGTATGTAGTATGTGTATGTGTGTGTTATGTGTATATATGTGATATGTATGTGTGTGTATGTGTGTATGCCTATGTGTGTATGTGTAGTATGTGTGATGTGATGTGTATATGCCTATGTGTGTATGTGGTATGTGTGATGTGCGTGGTGTGTATGTTCTCTCTCTCTCTCTGTGCGTGTGTGTGTGTGTGTGTGTGGGTGTGTGTGTTCACTTCAGAGGATGAAATTTTAGGGGACCTGGATTCTTCCCTTTTGCTATTTTTTTCTATGGATTTTTACGGCCATACACATTTCTTTTATTATATGAAGGGAAACAAAAGATCCAAAATGAGATATGCAGTGACAAAATGTTTACTTTCTAATTTTTGAAATTATATATATATATATATATGTATATGACAGTTAAAGCTTAGGAAAATAATTATGGCATGAGTGATTGAAAAGAAATCTAAACTACTTGCTTGTCTGGGAAGAATAAACCATGAGATTACTTTTATGGAAATTGCTTTCCCAGAAATTGTAAGTGGTATAAATATCACTAATTGTGCATCTCTTAACAAAATGCAGTTTGTAGGATTTTTGTTAAGACATCACACACATATGCACATGCGCACGCGCGCGCACACACACAGAGTTTATTTATTGATTTCTATTTTGGGAAGGTATGTGTAAATGTGTGTGTGTGTGTGTGTGTGTGTGTGTGTGTGTGTGTAATGTACGTACAGAAATGAGTGCAGGTGCTTGTGGGTGTCAGAGAATGATGCTGGTGTCCTGTCTGTCACTCTCTGACGTATTCCTTTGAGATACGTCTTTTACTGAACCAGGAAGTAGTGTAACAACCAGCAGTCCCCGAGGATGCTCCTGTTTGTATCCTGCACAGTTCCCGTCACATATGGCCATGCCCAGGTTAGCTGTGGGTTTTGTGCTGGGACTTGAACTCAGGTTTTTGTCCTTGTTCAGAGAGTATTCTCACCCTCCAAACCATGTCTCCAGCCTCTTATGGTGATACATTAAAAAAAAAAAAAAAACCTATTCAGCATGGTGTTTAGTCTTCCATGGCAATAAATGACAAGAATTAATTAGCACTGCATGAAGAATTGTTCAATATTTGCGAACATTGATGTTGTACTATACCACTACAGTAAATGAGTGAGCCCCTACTTTTTGTTCAAATGGCTTTTTTACTACACTGACTTACAGAAGTGTGTATTAAAGACTTGACCTGAATGCTAGACTTAAAAACCACTTACTTCTCCTAGCTCACTAGAACAGGCTATAAAATTGAGAGCTTCCCATAAGACATCGAGACTAAATTCCTTATGGAAATTTTTGAGAAAAATAATACACTTCAAGGATACTTGTAATCATTCCTGCTTTCCGTGACTGTAAAGGTTAGACATATTCATTGTTAAACTGTGAGCGAGAATAAACTATCTGCAAATGGATGAAGGTGGTAGCAGGGAGAACGTTCGATGCACAGGGAAGGAAATTGGAAGGAAATACACACAAGTGGCAAATGGTAATGGTGGTTTTTGTAAACATGAGATAATAAGCAAATTTCTTTTTCTATTGATTAAAAAAAAGGTAAATAGCTCGGATCTCCAAAGGGAAGAAAAATCATAGCAGTCATCTGCCTACTATTTTCAAACTGGAACCCAAGGAAACTGAGGGCTTGGAGAGCATTTTTAGTGGAAAACATACATGCATTCAATAGAATATATGAATTCAGGACACTCTCTGGAAAGCATAGGCAAGACATAAAACATTCATTTCTATAAAATTGAAACAATTTATCTTCCATTCTTGAGCAGATGGGAGGGTAAATTGAGGTTGATTTTTTTTTTTTCACCCTGGTGGTCATGTTGGAGGAAATATGAGTATTCCCGCCTCCGGCACTGTTTAAAATAAGTCTCACGGTGCCTTGACTGGACTACGCAGAGACATCCGTGTGGTAGAGTGTTACCCCTCCTGTGGAGGCTAGGCAGCACTGTAGGTGGACAGCTGTCACTCAAATGGGGTAGCCTGTGATAGAGATGAATTTCCTTGCCCTGAGAGCAGGAATGAAGGGAAGCAAGCCTGCTGCCCACCTACAGCGAATAATCATCCCTCCGATTATTACACGCTTTTCATCCCTCTCTCTTAAATATTCATCCAATTGATTTATCTCCAATAGGTATTTGTTACTATACAGCCTGGCCACCAATTATGTGGTCTAGGAGAGGTTATTTCACCTTTGAAGGCTCTCCACTTCCCAATCAGTAAAATGAAAATGACTTTGTCATCACTAGGCTACAGGTTCACTCTTATTTTCTCTGGGAGGGGATGGAAGAGTGATACGAGGATGTCCCCATTTACCACATGGTCTGGAAGGTGTTCGCTTCTGACATTTTCTTAAGTTTGGTTGTGCTTCACTGTCATTTGAGTGAGAGTATTAAATGCACATACCCAGAGGCTGAGGAGACAACTCAGCTGATCAAGCATTGCCTTGCAAGGCCCAGAACCCATCTGAAAGTGTTGTCTAGGATGGCTCATGCTTCTCATTCCAGGACTTGGAGAATGGAGGCCAGAGCACCCCTGAAGTTTGCTGGCCAGTCAATCTAGCCTAATTGGAGAGCTCCAGGCCAATGAGAAATACTGTCTTAAAGAGGTGGACAATATTCTTGAGGATGTCACCCAAGGTTGTCCTCTGGTCTCCACATGCAAAAGCATGTGCACCCATATTTATGCACACACATGTATCCCTCCAAATGCCTATTAAAAACCGATGAAAAATAACAACAGTAATAGTCTACAAACTAATAAGGCCCTCTCAAAGACCAGTGAAATTGAAACCATCAAATGACAAGGCCAGAAATGTGATATATGAGTAATTGTTCCATGGACGGCACTAGCATTCAGGAGCCCCTCACTTCAGCAAAGCTTTCTTTTAGGACAGCAACAAGTGACCAAGATGGTTATAAGTGTTGAGCCTAAGAAGAAAGCCAAGGACTTTATTAAAAATGACTTAAGAGTCAGTGGTAGCTCAACAAAGGCTGTTGTGCAGGTTAGATACACATAGTTTGGTCCAGAGGTGCCATGCCCTGGAAAACATAGGCCAGGTTAGCTTATCTACAAGGACAAAGTACCTCACTAGACTCAGGTGACTGGCCATACAACTTTCATCTAAAAATGGTCAAATACAACCTACTTTCGCTTGATAAAATCCCTAAGAGTGAGATTGAGAGTTTTCCAAACCATCCTGTCGTCAGGGAATAAGTCCACCTTAGCCTTAGAGTATATCCTAGCATGTGTGGGTCACTTTCAAGTTCTGGCTTGCTTATTTGGGGGTGTTCTGGGGATTGGTTTTCAGTGGAATTAGGTTGCATAAAGCTTCTACAGATAAGGATCCAGAAGATTTAGGCTTCGTTCCAAGAGCTTCCTTCATCTATTCTAACCATGAACTAAAAAGGAACATGTCAGCAACATTGCCTTTGACTCCTGAAGGAAGAGGGCAAGACAGAGAGAAGTGGTAAAACAAAGCCAAACAAAAACAGAATAGAAGTGATAAAAAAGAAAAACAAACCAGCAAATAAATTCATTGAAACCCTTGTTTGGAATTAGTGACGATGATTAGACATGGGGGCGAGGAGCTAATGGGAAGATAATCCCATTTGTGAATGGCATGGCAGTGACAGGAACTGGGCACAGACACTGAAGTCTGGGCTGGAGGGCAGGGGAGGAGGCACCAAAGATAATGCAGTAGCTGGTGGCTTTGCTGTGGGTTTTATCTGAAGGGTTGGGGGAAGGTGAATGGCCTTGGTGACACAGAAACAAGCAAAGCTGTAGGGTAACAAAAGGCCAGGTTGGGAGCTATAAAGAGGTTCCTCAAATTCATGAAACTGTGTTACCAAGAACTCTAACTCTACCTAGTGTCATTTTTTATTGGATATTTTTTATTTACATTTCAACTTTTATCTCCTTTCTCAGTTTCCCATCCATAAACCCCATATCCCATTGCCCTCCCCCTTCTTCTTATGAGGGTGTTCCCCTACCCAACCACCCACCAATTCCCACCTCCCTGCCTTGACATTCCCCTACCTGGGGGGGTGGGGAAGTCGAACCTTGACAGGACCAAGGACTTCTCCTCACACTGGTGCCCAACAAGGCCATCCTTTGCTGCATATGCAGCTGGCGCCATGGGTCTGTCCATGTGTACTCTTTGGATGGTGATTTAGTCCCTGGGTACTCTGGTTGGTTGGTATTGTTGTTCCTATGGGGTTGCAAACCCCTTCAACTACTTCAATCCTTTCTTTATCTGCTCTAATGGGGACACAATTCTCAGTTCAATGGTTGGCTGCAAGCATTTGCTTCTGTATTTTTCATGCTCTGGCAGAGTCTCTTAGGAGACACCTATATCAGGCTCCTGTCACCATGCACTTCTTGGCTTCATCAATATTATCTAGTTTTGGTGGCTGTATATAAAAAGGCTGTATCCCCAGGTGGGGCAGGCTCTGAATGGCCATTCCTTCTGTCTCTGCTCCAAACTTTGTCTCCTTATCTCCTCCTATGAATGTTTTTTTTCCCTTCTAAGAACAACTGTAGCATCCACACTTTGGTCATCATTCTTCTTGAGCTTCCTGTGGTGTGTGGATTGTATCTTGGGTAATTTGAGCTTTTGGGCTAACATCCACTTATCAGTGAGTACATAACATGTGTGTGTGTGTGTGTGTGTGTGTGTGTGTGTGTGTGTGTGTGTGTGTGTGTGCGTGTGTGTGTGTGTTTGGTGTTTTTGTTGTTGTTGTTTTGTTTGTTTTTGTGATTGGGTTACCAAACTCAGGATGATATTTTCTAGTTCCATCCATTTGACTATGAATTTCATGAAGTCATTGTTTTTATTAGCTGAGTAGTACGTCACTGTGTAGATGTACCACATTTTCTGTATCCATTCCTCTCTTGAAGGATATCTGGGTTCTTCCCAGGTTATGGCCATTATAAATAATGTTGTTATGAACGTAATGAAGGATGTGTCCTTGCTGTATGTTGGAGCATCTTTTGGGTATATACCCAGGAGTGGTATATCTGGGTCCTCAGGTAACACTTTGTCTAATTTTTTAAGGAGCCTCCAGACTGATTTCCAGAGTGGTTCTATCAGCTTGCAATCCCACCAACAATGGAGGAGTGTTCCTCTTTCTCCACATCCTTGCCAGCATCTGTTGTCAGTTGAGTTTTTGATCTGACTGGTGTGAGGTGGAATCTCAGGGTTGTTTTGATTTGCATTTCTCTGATGACTAAGGATGTTGAACATTTCTTTAGGTACTTCTCAGCCATTCCATATTCCTCAGCTGAGAATTTTTTGTTTATCTCTGTACCCCATTTTTAACAGGGTTATTTGATTCTCTGGAGTCTAACTTCTTGAGTTCTTTGTATATATTGGACCTTAGCCCTGTATCAGATGTCGGATTGGTAAAGACCTTTTCTCAATCTGTTGGTTGCCATTTTGTCCTAAGACAGTGTCCTTTGCCTTACAGAAGCTTTGCAATTTTATGAGACCCCATTTGTCGATTCTTGATCTTAGAGCATAAGCCACTGGTGCTCTGTTCATGAAAATTTCCCCAGTGACCATGTGTTTGAGGCTCTTCCCCACTTTTTCTTCTATTAGTTTAAGTTTATCTGGTTTTATGTGGAGGTCCTTGATCCGCTTGGACTTGAGCTTTGTACAGGGTGATAAGAATGGATCAATTTGCAATTTTCTACATGCTGACCTCCAATTGAACCAGCACCATTTGTTGAAAATACTGTCTGTTTTACACTGGATGGTTATAGCTCCTTTGTCAAAGATCAAGTGACCATAGGTATGTGGGTTCATTTCTGGGTCTTCAATTCTATTCCATTGATCTACCTGCCTGTCTCTGTACCAATACCATACAGTTTTTATCACTATTGCTCTGTAATACAGCTTGACATCAGGGATGGTGATTTCCCCCAGAAGTGCTTTTTTTGTTGAGGATAGTTTTTGCTATCATGCATTTTTCTAAAGAGTTTCGTAGATGGTCAATGAAGTTCAGATTGAGTCCTAAATCCAGCATGGAACTAGAGCCACACAGTGGCTATAGCACAGCTGTGAAGAGGTTTTTACCTCTTTAAATGACACGCTTGTAGCATGTAGACCTGAGTTCATCTCCCTAGAACCTTAAGCTGGTCTTAAGGGAGTACATCAATAATCCCAGCTTTGGAAAGTAGAGACAGGTGAATCCTAGGATTTGCTGTCCATCCAGTTGGTAAGCTCCAAGACCAGCTAGAGATCATATATCAACCAGTAACGTAGAAAAGCAATTATGGAAGAAACCTAAAGTCGGTCTTTGTTCTACATGCATATGCATATGCAGTGTACCTATACAAGACAAGTACACACACACACACACACACACACACACACTAGATTTCATGAGTTTATATGGAGATATTAATCCTTATCATATTGGATTCCCTGCCTAAGCAGAACTTACTGGATAAATAAGAATGAAGAAGTTGCAGGAACAGAAGAAGTATAAGCACCTGGACAATGTCAAGGTCATCTTAAGATAGTGTGGACCGTGTATGAATAAGGGAGTCAGTATCTGGGGATGTCCTCTAAAAGGTGTCATGTACGGGGTGGTTCTGACATTTTGTTCAGGAATGTACATGTGAACACTGAATGTCCTGTTCCCCAATTGGTTCTTGATCGATCAATAAACATGCTAGCAGTCAATGAGCTGGGCAGAATAGGAGGGAATTCCAGTTTTTCTACAGGCTAGCAGATGAGAGAGTAGAAAGGACTTCACCATGTTTTGGAGGGAGAAAAAGCCATCTACCATGTGAGATTTTGGGTGAAGTGGCCATTGGCTACTTCCTCAACTAGGCCTGGAGTAGCAGGCTAGAGATTAGAGATCATTGAGCTGAGGAAAGATTTAGGGTGCTGAGCTAGGACTAAAAGTAACTGAGCAATGAAACTTGAGGGTAGATTTATGGTGCTGAGCTGGGAGTGAAAACAAGGGCACGATGACCGAGGAAGGCTTAGAAGAGCCTGGCCATTGAGCTAAAGCTAGTGTGTGTGTGTGTGTGTGTGTGTGTGTGTGTGTGTGTGTGTGTGTGTTTCGAGTGGGGCTGGTAACATGATCCACCTAGAGTTAAGGCAAGATAGTAGGAACTACATGCTAGAGTGTCATCTCCCTGGGCATCCATAAGAAAGGAGATGTCCTGTGAGCAGGGTCACTCCTGACAATAGGTTTTAAATCGCTGGAAGAACACCTGCTCATTTCTCTCAGCAGGTCTCTCCCCATCTCATGAGTTATCACTCTGTCTTTATCCTTCAGCATGGAAACCCAGTGATATTTTACATTTCTCTATTGGAGAATCTCCTTGGTGTTGTCCTCTGCAGCTGAGATGACAGAATAAGTAATCAGACTATTATTTATCAGGAGCCTCCAAAAGCATGAATTTAATCTAATTGTGGTATTCTGAAAGATGTATCTAGAGACCCTTGAGTACACTTTTAATTTAACAAAAAGCCATTATTACAGTCTTTCTTAATAACTCTAAAGTATCTAAACAAATTTGGGTGTCTCTTTTCTTCTCTGATATTCTCATGTAAATCAATCTTGCTTGCTTCTTCCACACTCAATTTACTGCTTGCATTTCTCATTGGTGAACACTTTCAATTTGTCTTTGCTGTCCTAGTAAACAAATACCAAATGCAGCTTCCAACAGGTTCAAGCTGTGTCATGAAGCCACAGTGATGGGAGGGCAAAAAATTACCTAGAAAAGTCATATAGGGAAGATGGATGACACAGAAACCATGGTGATCTTTCGGATGCTTCAGCCCTGGGTTTCCTCCCTGGCAATTGAATAATACAGAGCATCCTGACCAGGAGTGCTTGATTTTGTTGCCAGCATCCAAGATCGAGGATGTATCTTCAAACATCTCATCTTCTTTGAATGACCCATTTGAATCTATTATTCACGGCTTTCCTTAAGTAGTCATGAAACTAATTTTACTTTTAATGAAAATGTTCTTCTTAGGCAATGAATTCTACTGTTTAATAATCTTCCACTTGGACCCCTTAAACTGTGCAAGTCGGAGCAGCTGGCTTTACCATGTAGACCAATACATAAATGTCTCACACTGCTTGCTTTCTCCTGGGCATTGCTGGCCGGATTGAAGTACTAGAATTATGTATTTCAAAGACTTTAGACACAGGTTCTCTAATTCTCAGCCATTCTCCATTTGTCTACTTGTACCTATTATGCTAGCTTTTACCCACTTTAACTTTTTCTCCTGGCCATGTGCAAGAGACTTTTAAACTATTCATCTACCATTCCTGTAAACCCATGCTCCTTTACTTAGTAAATACAACAATTAAAAAATCTGGCTTCTCCATGAAACTCTATTATAATTCTTAAACCTTATCTAAGTCACCAGTTAACTCTGCTCTCATTGACCTTTGATCAAAATCTTTCTCCTAGTAGGTCTTAGAACTATTTGTAATTGTTCATTATATGTCTATTTTCCTATGTGGACTATTAGTTATCCCAGGACAGAAACTCTACCTTGCCTTTAGGCATAGCAACCACACATGTTCTTCACCCAAAGAGTAAGTAAGGAGATGAACATTTACCAAAACATAAATGAATTGACGAGTAGATGATAGGATATAGGAGTAAGAGCCATTCTTTAAACAAACTGGATCGTTCCTACACACACTCACACACTGCACAATCATACAGATACTACCTATTTACAAGTACTCAGGCTCACACATACCCTATACAACCATACAGACACTATATATTTACACACATAGTCATATACACACTGTACAATCAGTCACTACATATTCACATACACATACACTCACACACTGTCCAATCACACAGACACTACATATTCACATACACTCACACACAAACTATACAATCATACAGACACTAGGTATTACATATAGTCACACTCGCAAATACTGTACAATCATACAGACACTACATATTTATTTACATAGACTCAAAGTCTCAGATACTCACATTTATACACTGTAAAATCATACAGTGCATATTTACATACACTCAAACATAATTACATTCTCTCTCTCTCTTTCTCTCTTTTACAGAACTATATGAGCTAAAGCAGGTAGTAGTTGCCTAACATTTCAGATATATTAATCTTCCTCACAGAAGTATCTATTTGTAACTTTTTATATGAATATCCTTGATTAATTTTCTTTTTTCTCTGAAAATCACAATTGTTTTTTGCCACATTTCCCTTGGTTATCAACCTTAGATTTCTCACAAATGACTTCAACCATTATTTGAGATGTATTTGGGTTTTCTGCCTAGAATAAACCTGCTGCAGTCTTAATGGACGCCATATTAGAATGTTAAGAGGAAAACGTAAGTACTCCTTATGTGGGCTGTTCACCTTCACCTTCTAGAACATTCAATGAAAATTCCAGGAAAATCAGACTTATCATTGATTTTCCCATAACGCTCTAATATGTATCATCATTTAGAAATCTGTCAGGCAGTTTTCAGTTCAAATGATAGTCTTTACGTTCAAACCAATTTCAATTAATTTGGGGAAAATCATCTAAAGAAACATTACATTAGTTTGGTACCCTGACTTAAATCACGATGTATGGCATCTTCTACTTTCCACTTACGGTCTTATTTCAGGAGGAAAACCGCATCCATTTGTCTGGCGTCGTATTATAAATATGAATTCAAGCTGCTTATCACTCCAATGTCCTCAAGATACTCACTCCTCTCCATCCTGCTAATAGTTGATCTATAATTTTATTATTGTCCACAATGAGACCTCATAGACATTGACGATCATAGAATAATGGAAATTAGAGATGGAAATGACAGATTAGGTGTCTTCGTCTATTTCCTGGGGCTAATGTTCTCGTCAGTCTGCAGCTCAATGCTTTAGTCTATTTTGTTTCTAAGGACAGCAGTGCTGGCACCTCTCCCCTTTTCCCCTGAGGCTCTTGTCTGCATCCTAAGACTGTCTCTACATCCAGCCATAGGGAATAACAAAGGCTTTGCAATTACCAAGTGAAGTCAGGCCCATCCTCACACAATATGTCTACAAGGGTAGGGATGTGGAAGCTTGAGCGATTAGCCACCAAATCCAATCACAGGCAGAAGGCCAGGCTGGATCATTTAGAGCAAATGTGAAATGATATCTCGTAGTTGTTTTCTTCGGCGGCAAGATTGCAGGCTACGAGATAGAGAGGTGGTTATCCATCACCTTTTACAACATTTAACTCAGTAAGAATGGTCAGCTAAGAATCGCAGCCATCACACAAGCCAAAGGGCTGGCTCCACAGCAACCGTGCAAACAGCTCAGAGGGAATAACAGTCAGGGGACATTGCAGAATTTAACCAGTGAAATGCCATTCTGCATTCATATCGTACTTGACAACATCTGTTAGCCAATCCTCTACTCTCTTCTCTAGACACTTTTCTTTATAATTTGTGGGTTGCCTACCTGATAAAAGCTCACATTCTGTACAAACCAAGGCATTCTTCATTCTCACTAACACAACAAATCCTGACATTTGGACTTCCCTAACTTTTCTGACCTGTGATCCAGATTTCCTTTTCCTGACTTCATTTACTCTTGTCCTTCTCCCTTAACTGGGTTCCAGAACATTTGCCCTCTTCCACAGCGAGGGGCATCTATCACACCTTGACTAGTCATCGGCTGGCTAAGTCATCAGACTTGAGTTCTTCTCGCCCCTTATCATAAATCACTCCCCTGGGCTCCTCAATCATTTTTATTGCTCTTCTCCAAACGCTCACCCATTTGTCACCATATTTATTGCTTTGAGAGTCCAGAACTGCACTCAATATTCTAGGTTTGGTCTCATCGGGATCCCGTACAGGGGGCTGATCACTGACCCAGGAGTGAGAGTTTCTATGGCAATGTCAGAAATGACATTGGTTTTTGGTTTTTGTTTGATGGTTTGTTTGTTTGTTCATGTTGTCAGGCTGCCAACACAGATCTAATTTGCAGTGCAATCAATCACTCACCCACATGCCTTTGCCTTGATTTCCTTCTGATTCTCCCTATCCCATTGATTGCTATTCTTAGTTAGTATTTATTGAACCTTCTCTCCATTTGCCTGATGCCGAAAGCAAGCTCTCAGAATTCAAAACAAGACACAAAAACTGCTTTTTAAAAATCATCGCAACATGAAATATATAGTGGTGATGACTCCCTAGTGATATAGTTTAATTTCATTGAATAATAGAGTTAAAACCTACTAACATGGTAAATTTATGTTATGTATGTTTTATTATAGTACAAACATTCAAAGAGTGTAACCAAAAAAAAAGGAATAGATAAAGTAACTACTTTTCTGAAGTCACATGTAGTTATGGGAAAATAAAAGTCATACGAAGAAGTGGTAACTGGGGATCAGGCACAAATGTTCTTCCTCAGCGCCAAGCACTGCCTGAGTCTTGTATGTCACCCCTGCTGACAGTGTTGCTGGGAACATTTTTGGTTTTGACTCCAATCAGTTTCTCCCAGGACTCATCAAGCTCTGAGAGCTACCGCAGAGTCTGTTCGTCTTCACGTGTCTCAGGGAGCTAAGTTCTGCCTGAAGAATCGTCATGAATGGAGGTGGAGTAGAAAAGAAGAAAAAGGAAGCTTCGTTTTCAGATCCCAGCGGGGGGCTGCAGGGCTAGAGTCAGAGGCACCATTTCCTGACTCGTAAGTGGAAGAGAAGGTGACATGGACATCATCGGCATGGTATGACTATGGAAAGGTACAGTGACACTTTTACTACCGGACTGTTCAGAATACAGCCACCCGTTAACTCTGCTTCTCTGTGTACGGTTGCTCCCATCATGTCTGAGTGAGAGTGCAGTGACTTGGGAAACTGCCGATTTATCTCACTTACCCCTGGTTGGTCCCCCATTCATTCCGAATGCAAAGGTGCTTGTGGACAGGATCCTTCATGTAGCCTTCATAGCACAGACATTCCCCTTAGGATCAGGGTAGGAGGAAGAGAGAAACACAAGTCGATCAACTACCATGTCAGTGTTTGAGTACGTTAATGTGAAATGATCAAATTAAACCCAGACTTCAGTAACAGAACAAAGGATAACGTACATCGCACTGTGTCCCAATGCCCCTCTCCACTGCCCTCATGAATGAATTACCCAGTTTTCCAATGCATGATGATGTTAGACACTGAGGTATCTTCTAACATCTGCAAAGGACCAAGGGTGTGTGCTCTGCAAGCCCAGAAACCAGCGAGTCGTTGAGGAAGCGGACACTTTCTGTTCATTTTCTCAAGTCTAAGCGATTGTAGGATAACGAGCAAGTGATGGCAAATGTTTAAAGTCTGCACAGTCTTGTGAACTACTTGAGGGGCTTCTAAGAATCTGAAACCAAGGTCTTGTTACTATGCTATTGCGATAGGAAATTTTGAAGGTTCAACAAGTCAAGACTTGTTAGCCTCTTAAAAAATGAAACACTTAATACTTGAACCTATGACTATATGACTTGAGACACTGACCATACCGCAATTAGTCCACAGGACAGCCATTGTAATTCAAGGAGGTTGAAAACTCCTCTACTGTTTTTGTAGGAACTCCATTTTTTTTGTTTTAGTGAAAATGTCTATCTTTTGAAGCTAGTAAACAAGTATCTACAAGCCGGCCTTACTCAGAATCTGCCCATTCCTCCATCCCATTAGTTATATAGGAGTTGTTTTCTTTATATCCCAAGAGATTCCTAAAGCCTCTGGAACTGCATATTTCATTTCCTATTTGAGGGTATTAGTCTTTCCAAGGCAGGGTCACATGGTCTTCATCTAGTTAAGAAGTTAGCTTGAGATCTCCCAAAGGATTAGCAGCCATCGCTCTGTTGACTACCTAAAGACAGTAGCAGTTGCTTCCCGATGTGACTGCTTGGTGTTACTTGTCCCTGAGCCGTGTGATATGTTACACTCAAGCCTTTGCTCTTCATCTTTCAAAAGCTGGTTGTTTAATTCATACCCAGTGCAATAACGAAGTGTGACTTCTCAAAATTTGTAAATAACAAATTTACAAAGGTGCCAAATCCTGAGGAGACAATATGCATCTAGTCTATTTGTCTCCTAAGGAAGGGAAACTTCAGATGGCTATAAATAGATCGACAGCTTTAAATGCTCTTTCCTCTTTATGAGGATAAAACTTAATAAAAAGTGAAGGAAACGACTCCCATAGAGGAGAAGAGTCTGAACTGTGTGAGTGGGCCAATTTTTGTTTCAGATTTTTGCTCATGCATTTTAATATCTACCTAGAAGCTATTGCCTCTCAGGGCCTCTACACCCACTAACAGCTCCTTGACTTCCACCCCAACCACACTCAGCTCCATGTACTGGTGGGCATAGTAAAAATGGGTAACTTTGTAGTTTTAGAAGAATCTAAAAAGTATTAGAGATTAGTGCATTGCTTCATGTACGGGAGAATCTGATTTTAGTATCACAGGCCATATTGGGACCTACTCCAGGCCCAAATTTATTACCTTCTCTGGTACTGGGCTATAGCTACAAATGCCCATGGAACGAGCTTAAAGTGAGACAACAGAAATACAGCTTGAAATTAAGTGGCCAGCGATAAGACCTGCCAACGATGGCCACTTTCTGATAAAAGGAAAGATAACTAAGATTGTAAAAAGTGGGTTTCAGAGCTAAGTGGAGAGTAAGGCATTGAGCTTTAAGAGTTCCAAGGAAATTAGAAACCCCATAAGGTTGCTATCAAATAAGTAGGCTTTACTTATAGATACTGTGGGGACTCATGGCTTGTCTTCTGTTGTGGCAAATAATGGATAAAAGCAGTTCATGGGCTTGGCTTATCCCTACAGTCATCATGGTGGCATGGCTGCAACTACAACCAAGAAATGAGGGACAATGAGTGCTGGTCCTCAGCTGGATTTATCTTTTTTTATCCAATTCAGGACTCTAGCCCTTGGAACACTTACCTGTTTCATTCATTCATATATATATATATATATATATATATATATATATATATATATATATATCTTCTTGCCTCAGTTATCCCCATTTAAATAACCACCACAGACATGCCGAGAGGATTGTGTCTTCTATGTAAAGTTAATAGTCAATATTAACCAACAGACTATGATTCAAATTTTAAGTAATTAAAATGTTTAGCCTGAGAATATAGTGCAGTGGTAAAGTGTTTATTGCTCAAGTGTAAGAACATGGGTGTGGATTCCCAGCATCCATGTAAAAGGCACACATGGCACTGAGTACATGTAACCCTAGCTCACAAGGTGGAGGCAGGAGTAAAGAACACAATGGTCAGTCAATCTACCAGAAGGAGTGAACTCTAGATTCAGTAGGGGATCCTGTGTCAACTTTTTAAAAAAAAAATCTATAGACAGTAATAGAAGGAAGTAGCTGAAGTGGATCTCTAGACTCCACATGCACATCCATAAATATACCTGCGTATGTGTGCACACGTGGACTACATCACACACAATAAACAAACAAACATTTGATCTGTTTATCTATAGCAATACTCACAATACCAAGATATCTATGCCAATTAATGAGTTAAATGCTCGACTGTGTCTTTTCTTTTGGAAAATGTACTCTCCTGATTGCCCTCATTGTCAATTAGACAAAAATAGGATGCTAAGAAGGAGGATGGTATCATATGAGTGTATCAAGTACATATCTGATTATCAGATTGGTCTCAACTGAACCTTGGGATGTAGCTCAGCCGGTTGAGTGCTTGTTAGACCAGCATGTTAGACCATGGGTTCAATCTTTAGCATTGCATGCATTAGACATGATGGAGAATGCCTGTAAGCCTGCCCAGCACTAGGTGGGTAAAGACAGAAGACTCAAAAGCATAAGGTCTTTCTCAGCCACATAGTGATTTTGAGGCCATCCCAGACAACATGAGACCCTGACTCAAAAACAAAAACAAAATAACAATAACACAAAACGAGAACAGTCTAAGCTGAACCCTTTGTCTAGAACTAGGGATTAACAATGAAAGAGGATCTTCTACATTTGATGTCTGGTTACCACAAAACATATCAAAATAAATTCAGCAACAACTCTGAGTTCAAGCAGAGCCCCATTTTCCTAATGACGTAAATACCTACCATTTGTACAGTGCATTTACCTCCCCAAATTGCCTTCACGGTCATTATCTCCACATGACGCTTCCATCACTCATTACCATGTGGGGACACACTGCTGACAACAGATAAAGCTTTTCCTCATATAATGGCATATGCCGCCCTAAGTCAGAGAATCAGGAATTTTCAAACACACCAGGCTAGAGTTTGGGGATATCCAAAATCTGCCTCTCAACAGATCCTCATTTCTGGAATCCACCGAACTTTCCTCTTCTTCATTCCTCCTCAAACCAGTTTGCCCATATATACTGCAAGGAGTTCAGACTTGATGAGGAACGTTACTATAGAAACCAACTGCTAAATCTTGACTTCAAGAGGGGTTTCATGTAAGCACAGACTCCGACTGTTAGCTGTGAATTTTAAAGACCCCCACAAGGGTGTTGGATGCCCTCCTAAGCCCAAGTGTTACAGTCTCTGCATCTGCTGTGACAGATGGCAGGGAACACATGAGGTGCTGACTCTGTGGTGCTGTACATAGGAATCCAACAGAAAGATGTGCCATAGCCACAGAGAATGCCCAGTCAGGAGAGCGTAACATGTCACAGTGGCTGCTGGAGCTGTTCTGTGGATCACACTGTCAATGAGGAAAGCCCTCTGCAAGGGTGGAAGGAATAGAGATCTCTATATGTACCTTTGTCTGGTACCAGAAAGACAAATACCTTTCATGGCGATCAGGACCTTTGGTCTTTTCCCATTCTACAGTTGAATGACTTGGTCACAAATCTAATGTAGAGATTAAAAAGACCTTGAAGCTAGGGGTCCTCAGATTTGACTAAAATCACCATATTTCTTAGATTGTAAACCCAAATCAAGGCCAAACGCCCTGGTTATCCAACTGCTTCAGGTAGTGGTTGGCTTTTATTAAATAGGACTGTTGTCCCTTGTCTAAAAAGAAAATGTTCAACCGGATGTGGGTAACATCAAATTGCCTAATAATTCCATACCACAGGGAGTTAGCAGAAGAGAGCCATGCCCAGAGCTGAATGACCCCCATGGAACTCTGAGAGAGAAGACAGGGAACATGTTAAAGCTTATTATCCCAAAGGAAGGTGCTTTAATGGACTAGCAGAAAAGAATTTGGAATGGGTATGCAATCCAGGCTATAGTAGCAAAATGAGAATGGAGCTCTCCTGATAAATTAGCTTAAAAACTCCCAGGGGTGGGGGTGGGAGATGGCATAGGACAAGCAGAGTTTGAGGCTGAATTTTCTGGAAACATGGTTGATGCTTGATACTTTTCACCTGGTTGTGTTGGCCATAGAATGACCTGGGAAAGAAAGGATTTTTGAGTGCATATTATATAGATAAGAAAACATTCAAGTTTGAGTTTTCTTGGATGCCTATGCTCCTTGCAGACATTAAAAAAAAGTTCCCTATCTTGAAAAAGTCAGTGGATGCTGTGGCCAGAATTGATGTGGCTGAGAAATGGAGCAGGAGTCGGAGGCCTCCACAACTGCTCCAATGGCAGAACAAAGGTTTGGAGAGAGTAGAAAGAAAAGCCAATGTAACTAGGTAGTCTGTCATCAGGAAACAAAGTGGAAATGAGCAACTTATGATAGGATCTAGCAGACACTAAGTGTAAGCCTTAATGCTTGTGACTCTCCCAACTTGACCAGAGATGCTTGGGGAGGCAGGGGGCAGTCCGGTGAAGTTGGCAAGAAGATTAGCACTTAGCAAAAGGCCTTGTCAGAATCTGAAGCTCTCAACAGCCACCCAGAAGGAAGGAGAGGAACCCTAAGCCTTCTATCTAGGTGTCCTTCCAAAAGAGCAGCATGGGAAGAAACATTAAAAAATGACCAGAAATGTGATTTCTGATACATGCGTTCTGATACAATATATTCTGATATGTGTCCTGAGTTTACAGTCCAGCTGGGCTATTAACTGAGCAAGGGTGTTAAGCCAGTTTGTCAACATCTCTCTAAAGTGGAGATAAAAATACTGTCTGCTTTGTAGCGTTGTGCAGGGAGCTTTGATTGTCTAAGCAAATCACAGTGACAATAACATGCTGGGCTCCTGATAAACACCGCCTAGCACAATTTTTTGCCGAAAACATTTTCCCACATTTTTCCACCTGACATTACAAAGCAGTGAGGAGATGGTCCACAGTGTATTGTGTGAAGTCCTCAGCGAGTCTGAGCCTAATTACAAGTATCCTCAATCTTCCCAAAGTCAGGCACTGGGAGTGACTCATCACAAGTTGATACCTGCTAGGAGAGGATCACAATGCTTAGGAGAGATTACAAATGGCAGGTATGAAGGTCTCTCCTTTCTCGGGCATGCTCACATATAACCAGAAGGCCTGAGGAGTTGGGATGATTATAAGAACATTTGCTAGTCTCCGTTTGCTACTGTCCAGGCTGGTCTTTGAGCTCTGCCCCTCACAGGTAACATGGCGTTAGAATATAAGTGGAGAGGAAGAGAGGAGGGCTGGAACCAGGGTGAGCCAGCGAGTTTCTTATATTCCGGTTCTTTCACAGGCCCTCACACTTCTTTTGAAGTTCTAGAGTTATGCTGGGGGTATAGGAAGAGGGAGTATAACAGGTTTCTCCCCTTTGACTGTTTTGTCCTTCTTTTGGTGTATTTGTAGGCAAACTCATATGTCTAAAGTAAGATTACTTGATTATGGGACAGAGGGGACCAATGTGGGTTCTATGTGGCTAAAATTAAAGTACCTACATAGTAAGTCTTTACAGAGCTCTGCCTCCTTCTAGAGGCTATGAGTGAGAACCTGCTTCCTGGCTTTAAAGGCTATCTGCATGCCTGATTCATGACGTGCCCTTCACCTTTAAAGTATACAAGAGCTTAATGAATCATTCTTTCATCTTGTTAATTTAACCTATTTTCACTTCTACTTTTGAGAAGTATTGTCACAGCACTAGGACACCCAGATAATCTAGGGTATTGCTCTTTTGATACCAGTTGTTAGGCAACTTCAATTCTTTTTTTTTTTTTCTTTTTTTAAAGACTTGTTTATTTATTTTTTGTATATGAGTACACTGTCGCTGTCTTCAGACACACCAGAAGAGGGCATCCGATCTCACTACAGATGGTTGTGAGCCACCATGTGGTTGCCGGGAATTGAACTCAGGACCTCTGGAAGAGCAGTCAGTGCTCTTAACCGCTGAGCCATCTCTCCAGCCCTGGCAACTTCAATTCTACATGCCATTTAACCTTCCTGTGTCGTGCAACATCACACATCTACAGATTGTGAGGAGGAGGATGTGGGCATCTGGAGGAGCAATTCCATGTTTCTGTCTCTCACACCTAGTACTGTGGAGTCCCGTGCAGATGATGTGTAAATAGACACTTAACTTTGGGACACTTTTAGGAAAGCTGCCTAAGGAATGCTCCAGGCACCAAAGACTGCTCCTTCACAGTGCCTGAGCATCTGTGTTTGTGTGCTTGTGTGTTTATGGGTATGCGTGTCTGCGTGAAAAAAATACACAAGTGCATTTGCACAGCCCTATGCATCCATATGGGCAGACCCCTCAGCTCGGCTGGGAAAGCACATGCCCCAACACTCTGACATTTCCAAGTGAGCTAGCTGGAGGATTGCAAAAAATAACGTTGACTTGACTCGAAGCCAATTCCCACACTCAGCTCTTTAGAGAAAGACTCCTAGGATGGAGTGTGGGAGGCGATAAAGTTTCTTGGTGATGAACGCGTGTGGGATGACCACATCATCACATGTGCAGAGAGAAGCAGCACAGGGGTGGGCGGGGTTCCAATCCCAGCATTAATGAAAACGAAAGGCTCCACAGCCTCGTTTCTCGGCTGCCCTACCAAATGAAGATGTTGTCCCTTAGTTCTGTTGCAGGGCTCCGATTGTTATATTTAGTATCCCTTGTGGCTTTTCAGTCAGAAATTCTTTAGTTGTTAGAGATACTGGGAAACAATTTGCAAGACAGGGGCTTTCCACAGTCATTTTGTAGCAAGGATTAGAAATTAGACATCTATAAGGGGTTAGAGAATAGATATGAGACTTCTCTATTGTCAACCAGCTTTATGGCACATCCACTAGGAATGTTCAGTCCAGGTTACCTCTTAAGAGTTGAGTGACAAACATGTTGGACCCAGCATACCTGAGCAGTTCATGTTAACATCTAATAACCCTATTTTTGCTCTAACTTAATGATAGGCTAAACACAAACTCTCCTTATCAGTAGCCCTGGGACTCTGGGCAAATAATAACCAAACATTATGTAAAGTAAGAAGGCAGCTCATGTCTAACCCTCCCAAGTGTATAACAACACTTACTTCCTTTCCACATGTAATTGTAGGCCCTTGATTTTTTTTCAAGGCCAAAAGGAAACATGTAAGATCCTCTAGAGATCTTGTTGCTCTCAGAAGTGAGTTTAACAGCTAAGATTGTCCCAAATCCTCCTAATCCTAACCAGCTGGAGAACGAGGGTACCAGAGACCAGCTCTGCTACATGGAGAGTTCCCACCTCTGAGATGAGCTCTTTTTAATTTCTTCCAAGCACACTAGCTTTTGGGCATAGTGCACAGCCCATCTGTTTGGTTTGGTGTTTGCCTGACAGCGTAGGAGGGACAGCAAGCAAGCACTGTCTTAGACATCAGATGTTGAAAGTGCTGTACTTTCTCTTCCATATGGGGACCTAGAATCCTTGTGATGGGCCCACGTAAAAATAAGTTTGAAACCTCAGAACATGAACTTTAGATATCATGGCTACCTGCTCCTTTCTCAAAGGGGTTTAATAATAAATTACAATTACATACAGATCATATGTCTTAGGCTACATCTGGAGAAGGACCTCTCTGAACTGAACTCTCTGAAGATACAAACCACCCCCAGCCTGTCTCAGGACTTACACATAACAAAGATCTTGAGGATTTGGTTCATGACCCCTTCCTTTGTTCTGTAGCGTTACACTTCTTCTCCAGTAGGGTTTCAACAGTGATACTCTAACTCCTGAAATTCCTTTTTGTAGTCGCTACTACATATGAACCTCTTACTACAGCTTAAATGTGAAATTTTGTCAAATACTTGGTCCCCAGTTGGTGGCACTGGAAGGCCAGTTTTGGACATGAGGGTTAGGTGGCAGGTGTAGGGGCATAGGAGTAAAGGTAAGGATTAAAACTTCTAGGCTAACTCCAATTTCACCTAGGCTCTCTGGTCCATAAAGAGGTAATAAGCCATCTTCCCACCATATAGAACCCTATATTCCAAGCCTTCCTTGCAAGAATGGACTGTGTTTCCTTCAAAATGAGCCAAAATATACCTTTCTGCCTCTAAGTTGTTTCTGTTCAATATTCTGTCATGGTAACAAGAAGAGTAAACAACCTTCCTACCACAAAAGTGCAAATCTACCTGGGATCCTGGGCTTGCAGCACTCACGGAGCAAGACAGCAACTCCACTTCACAATACATGAATCTTGGCCTCACTCAGAACTATTCAAGTCTTGCATGATGGAGTCACACACTTAAACGTGTCAACAGTCTTTGTGTAGTTGATCTATCTCTAAAATTCATTGGAAGGAAATTAAATTCCTATATGCCCCACTTTTCTTGGTTGAGAGGTGTGTTTTAATGCTATTTATAAAAATAAAAAATCTAAAGCCTTCTAAATTTAAGGCAATAAGACTGATTAAATGAGTTATGGTACAGATGTACAGTATAACAGCAAACGACCATTAAAACGTTGCTGAGCATTTGGATTATGGAAAAAAATCTTATGATAGAGTATTAAGGAAACCAATTCAGGAAAACTCAACTAGACTTCCTATGCTTCCAGGAAACCTTTTAAAAATTATGCATAGACTAGTAATGGAAAGAAAGGACATAAAGAATTTTAAAGCAATTTATCTAGGAGACAGAAATATAGATGGTTATCATTTTCTTCTACACTATGTTTTATACTAAACATGAATTAATTTTGCAATCAAAAATAGATAGTCACAGTAGCTAGAGAATGACAAAATGGACTATGGACGTTATTCCAAACTGACCTTTCCAGAGTAAGGCTATGGTTAAGATTCTACCCAGGCTTCGGCCAGACTATTGCCTGTTTGTATGTTCGATGACTTAATCACATGTTGCTATGCATGCAAGTCCCACGCTTGAGATGAAAAAGGGACAGCGGAATTGGGAGAGATGGTCTGAATCTCAAGAGAATGATTGCAAAAGGCATGCGCTCTCTCTGACAGTTACCCGCTGCCCGGTGCTCCCGCCTACCAGTTTCGGGGTCACATTGGTGTTCACAAGGGTCCAGGAGCCGCCGGGCACAGAGGTCCATGGCCCAGGGCCCACTGGAGTTCTGCTGAGAGAAGAGAACCACTTGGGCAGGGTTCAGCCAGTCACTGGCATCCAGCTGGCTCCCCTCCAGCAGGATGAAGCGGCTCCCTACAGGGTGACAGAGAAGAAACACATCTGCAGGGGCACACACAATACATGGGCACATGTCACCAGAGGCAGGGCACATCCTAATTCAGGATCGTTACTTCCACCAATCCTAGCCTACCATTAGTATCAGCACAAGGGAATGGCAGATGGAGGTCCTGCAGTCATATTGACTGCTGTGAGGCCAGGGACCTTAACCCTTCCAGCCGTATCATCGCCTACTGCCCTGCCTCACCTTATATTGCAGGAGCATTCCTACGGGAAAGAGGACAGAGTGGCTCTGTGGTGGCCATGGCATGACTCCATCAGACCCAGCCACAAGGCATTGGCACTGATCCAGGTCACAAGGATGCGCTGCCTCTGTTCGCCCCCTGTGAAATAGCACGTTTGCTAACACTGTGAACACGCCCCACCTGTTTTCAGCCTTGCAGCAACAGAGGGACTAGATATTAACAAGTCAATTAGATGCTGTGGCCCCAAATGATTCAGGGACTCTCAGAATCTATGGTAGTCCCTTATCATTTTGGGATTCCCCCCGCATGAAGGTAAATTATTACTTTCAAGGTCTAGGTTTATAGCGAGTTAATACAGTTAATATTCGATCACTGGAACAACACAAGCGAAAGTATGGCCGATCCTAAAACACCTCTAGTGCCTTGTTAGCTGCTCCTTCCTCAAATGGTAAAAGACCATGATGCCTACACAGGTATAGCCACTGTGCTTTGCATTTCTCTACAAATAGGAGATTATCTACAGAGAATGTGCATAGAATATTGGAGATGACCTATTAAGTTTTTCATCTGCTCAAGTTCTGAGATGATCTGTATACAACCTAACCTCTATCTTATGGTTTGGGGTGTATCCCTCCTCCCCACCATAGTGATCCTTGGTTTCTCCATCTTTTTGCCCAGCTTGAAAACCACCAACTACTGAAGCCGCGGTTCCATCCTTGGCAGAATGAACTCACCATCAGCAATCAAGTGCTCGGGGACGTGTAGGGTGATTTTGACAACCAGAGGGCAGCTGACATGAGAAGAGCACACAAGGCCAATCACACAACTGGTGACACTGATCAGCGTCAAGGTGGTCTTATTCACAGGACTTCGGGGAGAGCCCACTGAAAGCAAGACAAAAGCAAACAAGACATAGTGGTAAAGATACAGGCACTGGCCATTTGACTCAGCCCTCTGCTGGTAAACAGTCAGCAGTGGTGAGCTGAGGGCAGACTCTCCCCAGTTTGACTGGGTCAGGTTTACGAGAGGCCACGAGGGGGCATTACTCCCTCTGCCTCCCTAGCTGAGTTCAAAACTCTTGGAGGCAAAGTTGTTTCAGCCCTATAGTACAGTCCCATTACTGTTCACAGAGGGAGCTGTAAGGACATGCTCTCACAGTGTAAACCTGGGCTTCTGGGGACCTTCCCCCCTGGAGGAGCTTGCCCTTGTTTTATGGGTGAGCAAATGATGCTGTCACACCAGAATCCTCCTCTCAGCCCAGACGCCACTGGAGAGAATGGTAAAGCAAAAGCTTGCCTTGCTCATCTAGAGGGCTTAATTTTCTGCTGCTTTTGGATGAAGTGGTGGTAAGCAGAGGGAACTTTTGCTGGAGGCAGGATACATGTGGGCGGGTGAGAAAGCGAGACAACAAAACGTAGAGTTCTCCTGGAAATTTCTTACTTATGTTAATATTTGTTATGGATAGCAACATAAGTTCCATTGTGGAGGACACTGTGCTAAGCATTCCCATGCATTGTTTCATTTTAAATATTTGTCTCCTCATAATATACCTAGGAGCCTGCCCAGTGGTTATTATCTACTTTGTAGAAGAGGAAAAGAAGAGGAAAAGAGATGGCCCTAATTGTGACTGCTCACACTTATAAAGTGGTCATTATGTATCAGGGACCTGTGCTCAGAGGTCACTGATCGTTCACATCACTGAATAACAATTGAGGCAAGTAGCTGCCGTGAGAGACTGCAGGGTATGGCTAGAACCGAGCAGCTATAAAGGTTCGAGCTTTGGGAACTGCTGATCTCAGGAAACACTGAGATGAGTTTGGGGCCCAGGATCACCCATCCATCAGTGTGCAGGGTCTCCCAAGGGGCTGTAGAGAGAATTGGGAGAAGGAAGAGATACAGAGGTTGCCAGTAACCTCTGGTTCTTTCAAGTTGGAGATACACTATTCATACCAGTATCTTTACAGCATGTGTCAGTCCTGAGCTTCCCCTGAGAAAAACTAATTCCCCCATCTGGGGACAAATTTGAAGCAAGCTTTATTAAACATTAAATACTGACGAAGAGATAGACTTTGTTCAGGATCGTTCGCTAGAATTTCCCAGCTGAATGACCCTAGACCAGTACTGCAGAAGTGAACCTATAGGCAGAGGTACTTTCCCACGAGGCTTTGTTATTTTTTAAGAACTACAACCCTCAGCATTCTAGGAAGTTACCTGGTCCTTGGGAAAGATAACGCTTTCAGATTAATTTTGGACATTAAACACGGAATCCATTCCCTCGTATTTAATGATCAACCCATCCCAGTCGCAGTAGCAAATCCACAAACAGAACCTCCTCCAGCACTAAAATATCACACACTGCAGACTATACCTGCCCTCTTTCTCAAACCCAGCTTCCCTTCTGATCTCCATTCTCATCTGATGGCTTCTCAACTCACACAACTGCATTTGGTCCAGCTCTCTCCCCGTTTGCTCCCAGGGCACACTTTCTCACCACCCACCCTTTGAATAGAAGGTGTGTTATTTAAGTTTTCACCTTCATTCTCTCATCTTACATTAGGACTCAGGCAGTACCTGTCTCACTCCCACAGACATGCCCCCTGGCTGTCAGCTAGCATCTGCACCGCCTCAAGAGGAGAGAGACCTCCACATAGCACAACTGACTAGCTAACTCAGCAGACTCAAGACCTGTACAGTCACGGCCATGTTCTTCCTGGATTCTGCTGATCTTTTGGCTTTCCTTCCTAAACAATCCACAAACATGCACCAGAGACTTTACTGAAGGAAACTACGTTTCAGTTTTCTCACTAGACTATTCTTTCCATTCCAGTGACTTTGCACAGATTATCTCCTCCTCCACAGAAGGCCATTTTGTCACCTTGTCATCCTGGTCAACACCTACGCTTCAACAACAGCTTCCTGAAAACACTTCCCTGAAACCCTTAAGAACAGATTCTCACTCTTCCTTGTTCTTCTAGCCCTCAGTGCACCCTGCTGTTACAGCTCTTATCACACGATGTCATCACTGTTTGCAGGCACTTGCCACTGCCCTCCTGTGATTGCAATAACTTGCAACTGATATTTTTGTCCCTTTCCTCTATGTGCACTGTCAACCCACAATCTTGCATCCTTGCCTGCTTTCACATTTTCCAGTGGTTGGCTACTTGTTTACAGAAGCAAGTGCAATGGTAACGGTGCGGCAGGTTTGCGCTCTTCGTAGTTAGCTCATTCTCTTCCTTCATCCTTCCCTTCCCTGTGTTTGTTTATATCCTGTCTAGAGCTACAGGCTGCCTCACTTCCTTGACTACCACATTGCTTGGAGTCCTCAGTGCTTTTTTATGTACTACATTCCTCTACTGAAATGTTCGCACCTAAGAATTCTTTTTCCAGACATTCCATACATTGCCTATGTTTCAGTGCTAAGTCTTCTTTATGGCCTCCTATTGCTGCCATGGAGAAATTAAGTGTTATCGCTTCTGAGTGCTTGTTTTGTTTATTTACATTGTTAAATAAAGCCTTATCATTGTGCCACGTTTTCATGTTTCCACTACCTATCATAGAGGCTAACCCATAGAAGCTAGGTTGGAAGATGCTTTCCCAAGTCTAATTGATGTACCCAGTCCAATTAAGCAGACACTCACACATATATATATTATAGGAAAAATCCTTTGGTAGGCACTTCGAAAAAATAATTATAGGAATGCTCCACCCCCAAGCACTTACAGTTTAGTTAATAGCCAGAGACAGCTGATGCATTACTGGGACTTGGAATTTAGAAAAACAAATCATGTCGTGCTGGAAAGTAACTAACTAAACCCATCACCAGGGGCTTTCTCAAATAAGACTTTATTAAAACAAGACACAACCTGCTTTGATACAGCCTAGATCGTGTATTTGTTCTATAAAATATTTTGAGCATCAAGGGAGAGGAGGGTACTATCACCCACATTCTAATGTCAGGAAAAATGAGACTCTACAGTTATGCAATTAAGAGCCCCACTGGCTCATCAGGAAAAAAAATGGCAAGAAAAACTCAAATGCTACAAACTGAGAAGCCTGCAGATACTGGAATACAGGATGAAAATATCTTCCTTCTTGGAGTTGCTGGGAAGAATAAATTCTGTATGAAGAGAATTTGAGCGGACGTAGGACTCGGCCAACATGAGTGAGGCAAAAAAGCCACTGGTGAGGGACTGTTTGGAAATGCTACCCGGTTATGTTTATATGAAGGTGACACAGTTGATGCCATTCAGATATCCTCCACAATGCCTTGCAAGAGTCTGTTTAGTATATCCCAAGACAGGGCTCTGTAAGACCTATAGACTATTATTAGGGAGACCTTGCAGTGGCAATGAGGATTTCGTAATACTTTAGTAGTTGCTGAAATAAATAAAGGAATCCTCACAGAAGCCTTCTGTATGGGTTACTGACAAGTCATTCATTCTGTGAGAATGAACGCTCAGAGGGTGTACACCTTACGCAACACCACACAGCAAAGAAATGCTGAAGCTCACTGGTATTTGGCGGTAGAACACCCTCAGAGGTAATGTCAACACCAGGAAGATCAGAGATGGTGTCATCTACGGTAGCAGGAGTCATGGCTGAAGTCTGTGACTTCACCAAGGATGATCCTGCAGCAGTACATGCAGAGGCTGCAAAGGACAGATGTGTCAGTGTGGAGAACAAATTAGCTTGAACTGTGGCAGGAGAAGGGAAGGGTTTGGAGGTTTCGGTCTCAAGATTCTACTGAGTAAAGACTTAAATGCCAAAGAAAACTATGTTATCCTCAGCTCCTAGATGATTCCTTACTGACCATGCCCTCCTATCCCAGTCTAACTCAATCTCAAGGCCAGTGCAGCTGAATTGATGACGAGTACATATATTATTCATCGATCAAACCCCATCTACTTTATTCATCTGAACAGTAAATCATGACTGCTGAGTGTTCCAGAAGAAATTGAGAGTCTTCTGACCAAGAAACAGCCTTTCAAACAATGTAGAAACTTGTTTGAGAGTGCCATTATCTGGGAGAGAGGATTCTCACTCTCACCGAACGAACCCTAGGCTCTCCATTCTTCCTGGGAGGAAGCACCAGCTGAGATCCAAGCATTCTTCCTGCTGAAGTTGGCTCCAGGCCACAGAACCCGATGTGGACCCTGCCTTTCCCACCTGCTCCCCACTTACACACCTTCCCACCATCCCTACCTCGACTGCGCCTCCGGCTCCGAGAGGGGTCGGTGTAAAAGGTCAGCTGTGGGTCATTTTCTGCCTCCGTGCTGGAGTCCCCTTCAGGGTTCAAGAAGGCAGAACCAGCTGAAATGAATAGAGAATCAGAGGAGACATTTTCACTTTGCACGATGCAGAATGATAGGGTGAGCCTAATTGGGAAATCAATAAATATGAGAGTAGTTGACAGACAGTCTGGGAGAGGCAGCTGAGGGACTAGGACTTCTTGATACCCAGGCTTCTTGTTGAAGAAGCAGATATTTACCAGAGCAACTGAGAGTGCTCCAATCCCTACCGAGAACATGGTTCTGTGATGAGGGACTGGTCTGGCATCTACTTCCTCAGAAAGGACTTCCAGAGGTGGGAAGGGATGGAGAAAAAAGAAAGGGAAATGTTCCATCCTGCCCGATAGGAGACCAGAAATACATCAGGGCAGAAAAGACATACTTCTCAGTTTTTTCTGATTCAATATATACAAAAAGAATAAATAAGGTAGATAGCCATGCGTGCAGGGGGCATGTCCTGCAACCCCTCTAAAACAGAGACAAATTATTCTATTATTTGATATATATACCCTATGTCCTTTTCTGATACTGAAACAGGTAAATGGAATTGAGCCATACCCTCCCTCATTATAATCTCATTTTCCTCGTTAAATAGGTGGGCAACTTTCCATATTAACAAATAAAGATCTATACGATCATGGTAAATCGCTGGACGTCAGGCAGATGTGCCAAACAGTCATCTAATTCCCTGTGGGTAGGCATTTGCACCATTTCCAATTTTTAGCTTGTTTAAATGTGATAAGCAGTCATTTGCACACATCTTTGCACACTTGTTCAGCTAGTTCATTCATGCCCGTGACAGCACTTGATCAAAGTGTTTTTAATCTTAAATTTGGGGGCAAGGTAGCATCTACCTGGCCTCCCGAAGGTTGTGCTGGACATGTACATTGGTGGCTATGTGTCACAGTGTACGCAGTCAGTTTAACGGCCCCGCCTCTACCCACATTCTGGAACTCAGCTGTGTAACTTACAACTAGACATGGGTACCTCTTGCCTTATTGTTGATCCTCTTTCTCTGGCTGCTGGAGGTGTGGGAGAGCAGAGTGGCTTGCTGGTGGTTGGAATCCACGGGGCTTGTGGCTATGATATTATCTTTATACTTGTTCATCAGGGAAAGCTTGGCATTGTCACTTCCTATATACAGAAAAGTCAGGAAAAGAAAAAAAAAACATAAGAGAAAAGGCGAAACATGAAGGGAAGCGAGAAAACCTGCTTGAGCAGAATAGATGGGCCCTGATTATTGAAATGAGGAACACATAGAGAGGCCGGTTTAAACCAAGGCATTCCTTTCTGCTTTCTAGGGGCTACAATGTTGCAGGAGGAGTGAAGTAAGAGGATTACCATTGAAAATCCAATTTAGCTAATTCCGTATTGATAATGCCACTGCTCGCCAGCCTTTGGCTAAATGCAGAATGCAGGGTTTTTCCTTCTGGACAGCACTGGGTTTTAGCAGAAATAGAATCTATGCGCATTCAGACAGAATGTGGCCTGTCTTTCATCACAGACTCCGCCGTTCGCTGCTGACTGAACTCTAGCCACTGCATGCGTTTGTGCAATCTGTCTGTTCCCTACAGAAGTTTGGGATTGAACCCCCAAGTACCATATGTCCATTCCATGGCCTTGATGCCATATGGGGTATGATGCCTGTTGGAGAATCCTCCTTCCTACTCTGAGAGTCGAAAGTTCTCAAACATTAAACTGTATTAGGAAATGATTATTGATACAGGTCATCTTCCAGATGCTAAACAGAATTTCCATTTCCTGATATGTTTTCACCTTTTGCAGTCTCACTGAAAGCCTGTGCATCTTTAACAGCATGCAGTATTGACTGTGTCTTCCTTCAAAGGAGGTTCCAAGCAGTATCTTGAGGACCACTGTGGAGATGGTGTCTTTTAAGAGTACTTATTCATAGCAGTTTGAAAGGGAAGGAGGTGGGCTATCTTAAAAGAACAGATCTTCCCTCTCTGCATGTTTTTGACCCTGATCTTGATCTGCTGGGTTAGGGCCAAAGTTGTCCTATCCACTCTCTTGATAGATATAGCTACCATCTAAGATCTGATGCTTTGATTGTATTCTTTCTTTTTATTTGGGAAAAAAAAAACGCATCCTTTGTAGAGACCACTGAATCAGGGGCTAGAAAATGCCATTAAAAGACCCAAGGCCCACATCTTCGGAGATGGAGAGAAAACCAAACCAAACCAAACCAAGACAAGAACTAACCAAACGAAAAGCAGAAAGCTGAGGACCCTCCACGTTACTAAAAACTTAAGTTGCCTGTGCAAGTACATGATATACGAACAAGTCGAGCCAGGTCAGTTTCCCATGCTGCCTCCTTACTTCCTAGAGGGCTGCACAAAGAGACTCTAAGACAC